>NW_013543423.1:154517-345942 GCF_000499545.2 Eimeria tenella
GGGGGCCCCGGCGGGGGCCCCGGCGGGGGCCCCCTTGGGGGCCCCCTTGGGGGCCCCCGCGGGGGCCGCGTCGCCGGGGGAGGAGGGCGAAGCGGAGGGCGCCGCGGCGAAGGCGCGCGAGAAGGGCCCCCAGTACGACGCGTGGGGGCTGCCGCTGCTGCACTTCTTCGAAGAGTCGCTGGCGGCGGAGACGAAGGAGGGCAAGAAGGCGCTGGCGGCGCGGCTGGAGCAGCTGCGGGCCGAAGAGGCCCCGCCGCAGGGCTTCTCCGAACACCTGGAGTGGGTGGTGGCGGGGGCGCTGTCGGGGGGCCGCGCGGAGGCGCTGGTGGGGATGGAGGTGCGGCTGAAGCAGGTGCAGCCCATAAAGCTGGTGCGCGGCGAAGAGGAGCCCCCGGAGCGCGTGCAGATCCAGAAAGTGCTGGCGATGCGCTACCCCAAGGTGGTGGTGGAGGCGCAGGACGTGGCCAGCGGCCGGCGCTACGCCATGGCCGTGCGGGTCTTCTCGGACCGCGGCCTGGCGGCCTTCAAGAACGAGCAGCAGTTTCTGCTGGAGGCGCAGCACGCGGCGGCGCTCGAGGAGTCCATCGCTCGCCAGGCCTGCGGCACCACGCCCGCGGCGCTCGCGGGCAGCCACAAGGGGCTCGCCGTGCCGCTCTTTGCTGCTGCGGTGGCCGACTCCCCCGACAGCGTCTTCCTCGACGAGTTCTACGTGTTCGGCCGCGTGCAGCTGTTCGAGCGGCTCGCCGACGGCGCCAGCCTCGCGGCCGTGGTCCGGCAGCAGCTGCCGCTGCATGCGAAGGAGTACATCGCCCAGCGCCTGCTGCAGCTCGTGCTCAAGCTGCAGCAGGCGGGACTCAGCCACAACGGGCTCACTTGGGAGAGCCTCAAGCTCCGCCCCGACGGCTCCTTCCTCCTCGGCGACTTGTCCTTCTGCACGCGCCTCGCCAGCCCCCTCGGGCCCTTCGCCAAGCTCCCCGGCCGCCGCACCGAGCCCCAGCTGCTCCTCCAGAACTACCGCTACGGCGAAGAGGCCGTTCCCCAGGCCAACAGCGACTTCTGGTCCCTCGGCGTGCTCCTCTACGAGCTCTTCACCGACGGCGGCGCCCCCTACTTGCCCGTGGGGAACGGAGACGAAATGGAAGAGGCCCGCCACTTCGCCGAAACCCTCTTGACGAACAAAGTCCGGCCCCTCGTCCTGGTCCCCAGGCTCAAGGAAGCCGACGTCCCCGTCCGCTGGCGCCAGCTCATCTTGCGGTGTTTGGAGCCAATGAGAAGCAACAGAATATCTGCGATGCCGCTCCTCACCGAGTTCCCCGATCTCGTCAAACGCCGGCCCTGACACAACCCGCTGCACCTCCTCCGCACCCGCCACCACCAGCAGCAGCAGCAGCAGCAGCAGCAGCAGCGGTGGTGGTGGTGGTGGTGGAGGCTTTGGCTGCTGTCTAGGAGCCGGGCTTTTAGAACGATTTAGACGGATGTTGGAGGTTAAAAGGGCCTCCAATTTTTGTACTTTTGAAGTGAGAGCGTTACTTGGGAGCAACAATGCAACTTGCGTTCGGCACTGCCGGAGTCCGAACTTGAATTTCCGCGAAGTCGCTTCGGGTGTATCGACACCCGGTCTCGTGAAACGCACTGGCGTCATTTTGTGTTTTGCCGGTAAGCTGCGCTGCTGCACTTTTTCGAAATCACAAACGGGAAAGCTGCAGCTGCTTCATGATTTAGGCGACGGATTCCACTACTTTGCATGTGTTGCTGTCGGCCCAAGCACGCCCTCGAACTGCGACGAGGGCCGACAATCTTGTAGAGTATCTGGCTTTGGATTTGCCGCTGTATTCATGATTCGACTCATTCTGGCTAAGTCCCCGCGAGCTCGCAGTCTTATTTGGCTTATTTGCAAACGTCTCGGAAACAGGCGCTTGCCCCTCCTGATCATGTAGACTTGTTACTGAAATAGTCGAACTTTTCTTTGCATTCCAGCGGCAGTTGAGAATTTCCTAATCTTTAACGAAGTGGTTTCTCTGTTTCCATGAAGAACTGTCCTCCCAGTGCAGCGAGCTGCAGCCTCCAACTTGCATGCGAGCCTGTCTTTTAGAAACTCAGAAAGCACTTTCTCCACTTAGCAAAAATTCCATCTGAGACGAAGTGCAAGCCCACAGAAGGCCTTCAACGGCTTCCCCCGTGCCAGCCCACTTGCATGCGCATGCGAAGTCAACAGCAAGAAAGCCGCATGCAATTAACTACTGAGCCAAAGCGAACACTGCGCAGTGCTCTTCAAGCCCCTTATAATTATAAATTTTATTTCTACTCAGGAACTGCAGAAAAACCTGAACTTCTTTTCCAGGAGAATATCTTTAAAATCTTTAAGACGCGATAAGCAAACAGTTAATAGTGCAGTCTAATGTAATCAAAGGATGAAACTGCAGAGCCAAAAGACACAACTAGAAAGATCTCCAGTTTTTAATTCCTCAGGTTCCCCGCTGCATCTTTTCATGAAAAATTCAACAACAGATAATTCACCCTTTTGAACACAAGACGTCTTGGCTGTCGCCCAAACTCCTCTCATGTCTCGTCTATTCCTGAATATACTTCTTCAATATCTTTTAATATTTATTGCCAGTTAACTTTAATATCTTCCAATATTTACTGTCAGTTAATTTTAATAGAGTGTAGCTGACGGCTAGTGCTTGGGGCAGGTCTAGGGGCTGCTGCATCTACTGACCTCCATTTCTGAGGAAGCTGATGGTCAAATGACTCCTTTTTGCCTGAAGATCAAAATCTGAAAACTATTTCAAAAAATACGCGAAATAGCTTGCAGGAAAACTCGCTGCTGCGGCGCACTGCATGCACTGGCTTGCTATTCAAGTCTGAGTTGTTGCAACTGCGGGCTTCGTCGCCCAAGAAGCTTCTGCATGCATCGAAAACAGTTTCTTTTCGCTAAAGAGGTTCGTTGAGAACTCGGTGCAGCAAAAGGCGCGGCCCGAGCCGCCTGCAGGGCTCTGCACTGGCCGCGGCCAAGCGCGTTCCCGGGCAAAGCTCGGAGCAGCAAACTCCGCAGCAGCGGAAACGCCAAAGACCTTTTCTTGTGCAGTTAACTAGCGTTGGGCCGGTGGCCAATTCCCGAAGACTTGACAGTGACGCTGGCCGAAGGGCGGCCCGAGGAACTCCCCGTCGCCTCTATGCGTTTCAACACTTCCATCGAATCCTCTGTGATGGTCCCAAACACCACGTGGCGGTTGTCCAGCCAAGGCGTGGCGACGGTGGTCACGAAGAACTGCGAGCTGTTCGTGTTGGGTCCTGCGAGCACAAGGCGCAGAGTCGAAGCCTCAGTGATTTGTCTTGAAACGTTCCGGCAAGATTCAACTTTTCCCCTCAACGCGAAAAGCTGTATCCATCTTTGCAAAAGCAAAGCAGTGGCCTCTGTGATAAACTGCGTCCCGCGAAAACTAGTGCTCTCTGTCTTCGATCTTCTCTCGAACTCATTTACGAAGAATCCACTAATTTTGTAAACGACTACCAAGTCCACTCTGCGCCTCCACCTCGTCACAGTACTGGCAGCAGCAAAGACTCTCCAGTGCAAAAAGTACCGGCATTTGCCATAGACAGGATTCCCGGGCCAACGTGCTTCAGCTGGAAGTTCTCGTCTTCGAAGGAATCCACGGGCTCAGTGTTCGCGTCTGGCCTGCTGTTCCTCTGAACATCTCCTCCCTGCGAATGTGAATTGGAGCAAAACAAGAAAAAAGGAAGTGAAATAGTTCTTTTGCTTTGTTTGGGGGAAAGCAAAACCAAGAAGAAACAGTTCCGAAGACTCAAGCGATGTACCTGAACCATGAAATCCGGAATGATGCGGTGGAAGTAAGTGCCTTCATATCTCGGAAGTAGGTCTGCAACAAGAATACACAAAGCTCAGAAATACAACAACTGGAAAGTCTCGTGAGGGCGCGCTTCTTGCAAGAGCTCCTACACAACACAGAGTCCTGCTACTCTTGCAGGTTTGAACCACCCCCGCTGCATCAGGACCTTCTTCATGTCCAACCCGGTACATTAACGAAAATATATCCATACGAACGCCCTAGGGATCCAACTAGCCAATACAGGGTTTGTGTCTTGCGCATGCAGAAACGCTTCACTAGCAAACGCCAGGCGCCAACTAAAACACATTCCACACGGATGGAGCGAGGTCGAGCAAAATAAACAAACGAGACTCCAGAAATCTCTCGCTGCCGTACCGACAAAGTTCTGCACTGTCTTTGGAACGACGTCTGGTCTCAGGTTGAAGTTCAAGAAGCCGATGGGCTCCCCGTTGATGGCAATCTCAAGGAAAGCTTCCTGCAGCCACAGCCACCCCCCGCAGCCGCCTCCATCACTCACGAAAGACGAACAAACAGCAATTGACAAAGCCGAAAAAACGCACCTTTACAGGATCCGCTGAGGCGTTTAGCGAGGCCGTGAGGGCCAACAGCGCTACAAGCGCGATGGGCTGCACAGCGAGACACAAGCGCAAGACGGAAGGGGCTGAACAGCGTTCGCCCAAAAAGTTATGTTCATGTGCTCGCAATACAAAAATCGCATGTGCCAATGTGACAGAAATATTCAGAGCTGCATCTATGAATGCCGCATTGCACTACAAACAGGTCTGTGCAACGGCAGCGCTGCCTTCACAGACTGGGCACATTGCGACCACAAAGAAATCTTGCCACAGCCTAATGAGGGGCAGACAGACCACAAAAACAAGAAAAGCAAAAGCAAACAAACAGAGGCTAACTATAAAGCAAAAAAAACCTGCAGTTGGCAAAGGCATCACGCGCAAGGGGTGAGTGGAAGCCACAAACTTGAGGGCTCAGGTTCCAGCGCTCACGGCAGTTCTCTTCATTTTTCAAAAAGAATTCCTCGAAAAACGGTATAAAAACAAGTAGAAGTAAAGTTTACAGAAGTGAGACACTTCGCTGCGTGCTTGTTTGTTCCCAACACATCAGAGCAGCAGCGGAGTCGGCGGACGGCAGACGACGGACGGGCTGGGCGTGCGCTGGGGTGTGCAGCAGCTGAGAGCGGCTAAGCAGCAAAATACCGACAAGACCTGAAAAGTAATCTAGTTAAATAAAATTTAATATTAGCTAGAACATTTGCATGTATATGCGACGTGCCAAATACTATGCAGTTGTGTGCTTTAGAGTTCTCCCAGTTCCGCAAAAAGTAACGCGCGGTGGCATCGTGGGGTGGCGTCGAAGCTGACCGCAGGACTTGTGCCTGATCGCTATTCGTGTCTGCACGGCAATTTAGAGAGTCAAATTATATTCAATTGATGCGAGTCAGTCGACCATTAATGGTGATTATAACAGGAATACGACGCAGTGGTTCCTGATGGCTCCGGCGCGACCGACAGACAGCCCCAGCCCGTTCAGTTTGAGTCGTTTTTGCAGTTTTACGTTTTGAATTTCGATCTTTCAGTCTTTGGTTAGTGCTTCTTCACGTTTTTCATCTGTGTTTTTTAGACTATTAATCACAGGTTTCAGAGCTTATTCCCACGCGGTCGCTAGCATTAAGATAGGGCAATGGAGCCGCAGCAAGCTGTCAGCCCGTACTGGTGTAGCCTAGCAACCGCATTCACTTAAATGCACTCTACACGACAAAGGGAAGTTTATGCAGCCTCGTCAGCTGGCTCAGCCGCAGGTAAGGTAGTGGCTGCGGGAGCATCTGTGGCGTCAGCCGCAGCACGAACGACTGCAGCAAAGGCAGCAGTACAGGAAACAGCAGCAGCAACAGCAGCAGCATGCTCTTCCGCACTGGCTTTCGCCACGGAGCAGCGGTTCAAGCTGCTGGGCTACTGCTTGCTCTACTGGTGCTACTGCCGCTGCTGCCTGTTGCAGTGCTGCTGCTGACGAGGGAGCAGCGGCAGCTGAACGAGCAGCAGCACCAGCAGCAGCACCAGCAGATAGACCTGGCAGCTGCGGGTATCCGGCCGCTGGATGTTCCTATGTCTATACACCCAACCCAGAGGCAGCAGCAGCAGCAAACTGGCGCTCCCGACACAGAGGCTTTGCCTGCCTTCTTGCTGGGGGCTCAGCTGCAAGAGGAACACAGGGAACTGCATCAGCCAGTAACTCATCAGCAGCAGCACTACGGCCACCCATTGTGGCAGCTGTTGACAGGAGAGCCATCTGCAGATGCAGAAAAGCCGCAGCAGCAACAGCAGCACCTGCAGCAGCAGCAACAGCGCGACCAGCAGCACAGGAATTGGCTGAACCAAAGCCGCGTAGCTGAGCAGCATATGAATTCGACAACAGCCAGTGCTGCATCGTCGGTTGCTGCTTCTCCTGCCGTTCCAACTGCGCCTGCTGCTGCGGCATTGCCGCCAGCAGCGCCTGCTGCTGCGGCATTGCCGCCAGTCCTGCCACCGGAGTACCACACAGGAGTCATGCCCCTGGCACTAGCTGCCAGTCCCCCTGCTGCTGCTGCTGCTGCTGCTGCTGCTGCGCCAGTTGTCCCAGTAGAGCCCGCACCAGCTGCATCCCCCTCTGCTGATGCCAAAGCCCTCGCGGCAGCCCCCCATACATTTGTGCATCAGCAGTTGCAGCAGCAGCAGTTGCAGCAGCAGCAGCAGCTGCAGCAGCAGCAGCTGCAGCAGCAGCAGCTGCAGCAGCAGCAGCTGCAGCAGCAGCAGCTGCAGCAGCAGCAGCTGCTGCTGCAGCAACAGCAGCAGTTGTTGCAGCGGCAGCAGTGGACAAGGCCCAGAAGTTCGTCCCTTCCCCAGGCGACTCAGCAGGCTCCTGCACATCAGATGTACCTCCATGCTGCTGCTGCTGCCCCTCTTGTCCTCTCTCCATTTACGGGCCCCGCAACAGCTCCAGCGCAGCCGCAGCAGCAGCAGCAACTTTACCAGCAGCACCAGCAGCCGCTGCCGTTTCTGCTGCTGCCTTCTCGTACACCGGCGGGAACGGCTGCGGCTCCCGCTACTTCTCCCCATCTCCTCTTAGAGGCACAGCAGCAGGGCAACAGCAACCACATTCCTATCGGGCTGCATCAGCAGCAAGAGCTGCAGCAGCATATTAAGCAACAGGTACAACAGCTGCAACTGGAGCAGCACCTTGGCGAGGGCACGGAAATTGCAACTGCTCAAGCAGCTGCACCCCAAGGATCTAATTCTTCCGAATTGGCAGCGGGAGCTACGCCGAACGCCCCGGCAGTGGCGAAGGAAGTAGCAACAGCAACAACAGCAGCGACGGCAGCCACACCAGCAGCAGGGCAGCCGCAGCTGTTTGGTTTTGCAGACAGAGAAAGTCTGGAGGGAACAAGTGTGACTGCACAAGACACGCAAGAACACGCAAACCAACACAGAAACAAGACTTTTCCTAAAGACAACAGTAAGCATGGGAATGCAGAAGCTGCACCCTTAGCAGCAGAAGCGGAACCACCAGCAGCAGCCATCCGCGCAATAACCGGAGCAGCGTCAACAGCAAGAGATGGAGGAAGTTCTGAGTCGGAAACTTCCCATATGGAGGAAACTCTGGATACGCGCGAAGGTGAAGAAGCAGAACAAGCAGAAGCACTTGAAGCCGCAGCTGCAGCAGGCCCTGGCCCTGCTGCTGCTGCACCTGCTGCTGCACCACCTGCTGCTGCTGTTGCTGTTGAACGCTCTCACGATGAAGTAGAGGAGAGGGATGAGGAGGGGGCTGAGGGGCCTAATGATCTGAATGCCGACGGCAGCACAGAAAAGCGGAACACGACAAAAGAGGCACAGGAGATGAATGACACTGAAGAAACAGAAGACCAAGAAGACATGCCTGAAACTAAAACAACAACTTCAGACAATGACAGAACTTCCGCGGAAGAAAATGAAAGCACTGAAGCCACAAGTGCCTTCGAAGACACTCTAGAGAGTGGGCAGATAACAGAAAACAACGACGTCGGCGTAGACAGGCAGGAGGCGCATGCAGACGATGAACTTGAAGAAGCAGGTGAAGTACGGAAGGCAGCAGAAGCAGAAGACAAATCAATTGAGACAGATTCTGCAGGGCTGGTGGAAGAAACCGGCGAAGGTGCGGAACACGACACACAGACAACACACTTACAAGACGACACAGATGAGGATACAGACATACACTTTGAAGACGAGGATGACCAACAGTTAGAACACAGCAGCAACAACTACAGCAACATCAGCAGCAGCAGCAGCAATAGCAAAAGCAGCAGAACCAGCAACAGCAGCACCATGGAGTACGAAGAAAACCCGCAGTCCCAGGTGTTACAGGTAAAGGACGATGATGCCCCAAGCACTGTAGCCGATCTGCAAGAAGAAGGTTTCCTTCGACGCAACGACGCAGAAGCAGCTAAATTGCAGCAGTACCAGCAGCAGCAGGAGCCACGGCAGCAGGAGCCGCAGCTGATGCAGGAACTTAGAAGGACTCAATCAGACCAAGGATACGTCCCTGCCTCTTCCGTTGCTTCGGCTGCTACGACGGCTTCGGGCTCCTCGGACAATGCTGGCGCCGTACCTTTTACTGCTGCAGGTTCAGCTTCTTCCTTTCCCCCCACTAGCATCATGGATAGCTCTGCTATCCTCACAGGTCAAGAGCCTGGGACGCAGTTGCTGCTGCACCCAGCTGGCGATCCCTCTTTGCTGCTACTGCAGCAGCCGTTGCAGCAACATCTGCATCAGCCTTTGCAGCAACAGGCGCTACCACCGCTACAGCAGCCCATGCAACATGTACTGCAGCAGCCGTTGCATTCCCAGTCACTGCACCCGCAACCACTCCACCAACCCCTACAACAGCCACTACAACAATCCCTACAGCAGCCACTGGGAGACGCCAGCTCGATACTGTCGCCACAGGAGCTTATCAAACAGCAGCAACTGCAGTTGCAGCAGCAGCAGGCAATGGTGCAGCAGCTGCAACAGCAAGTGGCGATGCAGCAAGACCTCCTACTGCGGGCTCAAGAGCAACAACTGCAACAGACTCAGCAACAACAGCAGCTGCATCAACAGCAGCTCCTTCATCAAATGCAGCTAGCCCATGTGAGCGAAAAGCAGCAAGTGCAGGGCGCGCTGCTGCAGCACCATCTGCAGCAGTTACAACAACAGCAGCTGCATCAACAGCAACTCCAGCAGTTGCAGCAGCACCAAAAGCTACAACAACCGCAAACACAGCTGCTTTAAGCAAGGCAGCAATTATACTTTCTTGTGTTCCTCATGCAGCCGAAACAGCAGCAAAGCTTGTTGCTATTGTGAAAAAGGCAGCAGCGGCGATATTAGCCTCTGGGGTTGTTGTTGCAGCTCAAGCAGCAACGCACAGCAATTGGCGAGCAGTCTCCAGCAGTTTACAATGGGCGCGTGATACACAGCAGCACCTCCAGCCAGACTAGAAGCAGTGAAGCTGCAACAGCAGCAATACTACTACGAGAGAAAGAAACGTAAATCATGGGAGTGGCAAGCAATTTTTTGCCAGGGTAGATTTCAACAGATCTGTCCAGAAGTTAACTGTGGCGCCAGTAACGCTAAAGGGTGCCCGCTGTTGCAGTAACCGTTGCAGCAGCCCCGCAGCGGCCAAAGCATTGACAGCAAAGACACAAGCAGCAACGTATGCCCTACGCATTTAATATCTAGCCGTGGTTATGTAGTAGATATATACTGCGTGGGCAAGCTCTACGCCTCAGCTTGTGTAATTCCACTTTTGTACTCTGTTGAGCGTTACTAGAGTATTTGACAGTGCTCAAGTATGTGGATAGCTAATGGACCGAACGAGTAAGTGGCACAAACATCAGGTATAATTGATAACGCTGAAGGGAGAAGTTGCAACGATCAGGCCCCCAGCTGTAGAGCATCTGTTGCTTTGTCCAGTATGTTCTGTTGCTGCCGCTTGCAGCACACACCAGGCTCTGTCTTAAGAAGAACATATCTAGCCGAGTGGCAGAGACTTTTCGGGTACGGCCCGTAACGGTGCAGTGTCGTATTAGAGGGCCCTTGAGATGTCCCATATGAGCACAGTTAGCTCTGAAGTCTACAGTAATGAGCAACAGGACGCTGTTGGGTTTTATAAGAATAGGGAACCCCTACCAAATCCCACTATATCAGGGTCAAAATAATTCATGAGAAGAATGAACATCTAAGGGGACTCTGCGACCTGCCTGCAGTGGTCCTTAAGGTTAGCTTCTGCACTTTTAGTTTGCACATTTCGTCTCCAGATGCTTCTGAAGTTGCACCTCTTCCGTGCGGTAGCGAACTTGCCGGGAATCACCAAATTAAATCTCCCGCTGCTTCTGTTGCTGCTGCACTTTCTGTTCCTGCAGCTGTTGCTGCCTCCAATGTCTACTGTCGCGTCTTTGGGGAGCTGTTGCTGCAGCAGTACTAAGCGACGGTGTGCATCCAGCAAATCCCCGGGCTTGTATGCCCATGTAGCCATCACTGCACACACGGCGGATCCCAGGAGCTCAAGAAAGGTGAAGACGTACACTCTCTGTGCTGCAGCTGTTGCTGCTGCAGTTGCTGCTGCGGCATCGTCGTCAGCGGGTACAGCAGTGCGAGATTTGGGTTGGAATGCCTCCGCAGCAAGTTCTAGCAGTTGTATGAAAAGAACGAGGGCCTTCAAGCAAGTAAACTTCCAGCCTGAGGTATACAGACAGCTCACCGCATTTGGAAGATTCTATACTGTGCATCCCTCTAAATTTTGGAGCAGCAGCAGCACCAGCGCCCGTGGCTGCAGCTGTTGTAGCATCATGGCAGTGGAGCCAAAAACACTGAGAGAAGGGCTGAAAAACGCCCGGAGAGTTTGGACCCTATATTGCAGATCATACGCCCTGGCTTCTGGCCCTACACCCTAGACCGAAAGCAGGTTTCAGGCTGACCGATGTTGAAAGGCTTCAGGAGAGGTCTTGTGGCGACAAACACCACTGCAAGGCCCCACATAGCGAGTACGAGAGAAAAGAAGCAGCAGAGCTGCAGCAATCGCTGCAGTAGATGCTGTTGTCCATTCTCTCCAAGAGCGGAAGCAGCAGTGTCCACGGCGCCGCCACTAACAGCCCCTGCTTCCCCCGGCGTCCTATCTCTCTCGTTTCCAAGGTGCATCAGTGTTGGCAGTAAATAACACAGCAGCACTCGCAGCAACTTCAGCACGGTGAAGGGCAGCAAGCAACGGTAACTCATGCGCAGGTCCCACTGACGCATACGCACACGCAAGCTCTAGGCCTTAGCTGCTGGTAGGGAAGGGCATCGAAACTAGCTTCAACAGCAACACCATCAGCTTAAGCGGTAGTCGCAGCTGAAGCAGCACTTGCAGGAGGAGCAGCAGTAATGGAACCATCTGTCAACTCCTGTTAGTAGTAGCCATAGAACCAGAACTACGTTGCGAATAGTACAGAAATTACACATATTTGCGGCGGCCTCAGCAGCGGCGATACCACAGCATTTATTGATGATGGCGTGCAGTGGTAGCAATTGTAGCAGAAACAGCACCAGCAATACCAGCGGCGAGCAGCTGCAGTGGTCTCACCGCCGAGAATGGCCTGGGCTTTGTATTCCAGGCGAGGCAGCAGAGAGGTGGCACAAACCAAACCTTTCTGTGGCTTTCTTCTGCAGCATGGCATTCCATTCTTTCTAGGGCTACACCATCAGTACCACTTCTAGTGCCAGGAGGAAGTAGCTGCGGACCTAGGCGCTGCACTTCCACTGAAACGATGTCTGTCTTCCTTTGTCTTTGCGCCAATAGTACAGCGGGCGAGGAGCCCTGATTGGTCAGAGTGGTGCTGCAAGTGCTGCCAGGTATTGCTGCCCCAGGTCCTCCTTCAGTAATACTGGGCAGCTGCTGCTGTCGCTGCTGCTGTGACGGTTCTGACTGCTGCTGCTGTTTTTGCTCTTGTTGAGCCTCCTGATTTTGTTCAGCCTCACAAGCTGCTGTAGCAGATACAGGAGAGGCGTTTACGAGGCATCTTTTGCTGTTGATGGCACTTTCCGCACCGAAAGGTGAAACAGCAAGACCCGAACTATTGCCTGCAACGCCTCTATGCTTGGCATCTGCACTTTCAGTACACTGCCGCTCCTTCTCCTGCTGCTGCTGGCGATGGTCCTTAGCCAAGGGGTCATTACAGCCTTCGGCAATAGCAGCACAGACGGGAGAAGCAGCAGCAATAGTGGGTGCAGCACCAGGTAGCAGAAGTGGATCTCCTTCTAGAGGTGACCGTTCGGTTTCCCGAGTAGGCGGAGCAGCAGCGCCAGCAGCAGTAGTTATGCTGCGGGTTATGCTGCTGCGACGGCTTGTAGACGCTCCAAGCCGTACGCGGTGCCTGTGCAGCTTGTCTTTGCAGCGATGCCAAATAGAGAGCTTCGCCTGAGGACCGGAAGGGCAGCTGTATGTGCTGCTTTTGCTGCTGTCGTTGCTGCTGTTATTGTCATGTCTCCTGCTGTTGCACAAATCTCGCGCAGAGCGATCGTCACGATTGCAGCAGCAACGCTCTATTGATTGGCCGCAGCCTAGGTTGCACTTGGTGCTGGTGAAACAGCTGGCTTTCCTAGCTTTCCTCCATCTACTGCGCCTTCGAGGAGCAGAAGAGGCTGCAGAAACGCAGCAGGAGCCACTGGCTGCCTCCGGAAGCTCTACCAGCCCCTCGGCAGCTCTGCACATCACGTGAGCAGCAGCGCCGTCAGCCGCTGATGCAGATGCAGATGCGGCTGCCTTGGCTTCCCCTGCTGCTGGAGGACCTTCCCGACTTGGTTCTTCAGCGGCTGCTGTTGCCTCAAGTGGCTGTGTTGTCGCCGCTTCTGCTGCTGCTTCAGCTTGCGCTCCAGCGGCTACTGAGGAGGAAGAAAGCTTGTTGCGGAGAGCCGCTGCACTTTGCTCTAGAGTGAGTGCTGCTACGGCTGGTGCGGGTGCCACTGTTGTCGTCAATGCTGTTGTTGATGCTGCTGCTGCTGACGGCGGGAGAGTGGGGGCAGCTAGACTGTGGCTGCCTTCGTTTGCTGCACTGAGTTCACATGTGCTTTGTCCATTGTTGCGGCCCTGCTCACTGCTGCCGCTGCTGCTGCTATTGTTCTTTCTACTGCTGCTACTGTTGCATGAGTGGCCAAAGCGCTTGGTAATAGTAGGCAATGCCTCCAACTTCACTATTCCCTCCTTTGTCTGCTGTTTCTCCTCCTGCTCCTGCTGCTGTGTAGGAGCTGAGCCTTCCTTGTCTCTAATAGGCTTGCTCTGGTGGCTTTCCATGTTGGCATACCCCTTCGTACCCTCAAGAGCTTTGCCGACGCTTTCAGGGGATGGAAGCGCGTGCTGCTGCTGTAGCAGCAGTAATGTGGTCTCTGGGCCACCCATTAGGTGTAGCATCAGCAGCATGAAACAATGCAAGCAGCAAACTTCCCAGGCTGAACGCAATTGAGACAATAACAACCCTCCACGCGGCTCGAGAAGGGAAAGCCTGAAGGGAGAAGAAGCACAGCGGCAGAGCCAGACAGCAACAGCAACGGGCAGCTGTTAGGAATGGTACACCCCTCAACAGTGAACAACTCAGTGTGGCAATGCGCACAAGGTAATATCGTTGAATGCTATTGCGACACCACTACAACTATTGCAGGGCTACAACTCCGCAGCACCATATTATGCCTTATGCTCCTACTGATTTAGCTGCGTCTGCTTCTACGGCTACTGCTATTTTTGATGCTGCTGGTGGAATGCTTCACCAAGCGACCGCCCCAGAGAGAGGGAAGAAAGAATAGACGAGGCTCATGTGGAGGGCAGCAGGTGGACTGAAGCAGCGTCGCTGCAGAAGCCTCAGCTCAGCAGCTACTGCGGAGAATCGCCGCTGGTGCAGTACCCACAGCAGCAGTAGCAAGACGCAAATCACCGTCGATGAAACCCTGCAGCAAAAGCAACTCCCGGGAGACTAAAACGCACAAGTCAGTAGGCTGTGTGGCTCTTTTGCTGGTACATAAGTAAATGGATCAATGCAATATGAGGAACGCTTATGTTTAAATTCACGCCCGTGGCCTGGTTGGTTTGCGCATTTTTTGTATGCATATGTGCTCTTCTGTGTTATCTCTGTTTTGCACTGTGCATAAAGCATGCGTCCATGGATATCTTCCCAGCTTGTGAAGTATACACGTAGTTTAATACAAACGTGTCTCTTCGTGATAACTATTTGGGAGCAGTAGCTTGTTTTGAAGACGCATATCAACAGGCGTCCAAGCAACCCAAAATCCAAGCAGCTCGAAATCCAGGTAACTCGAAATCCATGTTTTCTGCAAGTCATCCATGTACGTATAGGATTGCATCTGTGCTCTTGGGAAGAATATGTTCAAGCCGCTGCATGCAATTATATGTTAGTGCAGGTAAAGGTGCAGATGCACAGACTATGAGTAGAGCTTCAAGTATGTTCTGATCCTTGTCCCTAATCCCAGTTGCAGAAGGCTGGCTCGTATTCAAGTGACAGTGCTGATGTAACTTCTGTTGCTGTTGCATAAAAGACTTTACCAGATCCACATAGGCACCTCCGCTACGGGCGTAGGGTCTGCGACGTGAACATTTCCATAGAAGGAAGGGGGCTCCTGCACTCCCAACGGCGTCCCGCGGGTTCCTTCAAGTCCCGAATTTGAAAATAAATACGGCTCGCTCGTCTCGTTAGCATGCATTGATGAAGGCAGTGGCGCCGATGTGTAAAACTGCATTTGAGGGGCAGCGCCTGGCTCACTGGGGGTCCCCAAGAAGCTCAAACCCACATCCTTGTAGGGGGCACCCAGCGCTTGCAGTCGGCGTGTTTCCCCTCTCAGCTGAAAGTGCCGGTAAAGGCTTCCCACAGGAGCTTCAGCAGTGGCAGTAGCGAAGATCAGGGAGGGGTTCCAAGGAAATAAGAGAAAAAGCAGCAAGGGGGCCGGCCCGTGAGGCCCTCTGCCCTTTAGAGCCCTCATGAGTAGGCGGGTAGCTCAAGGTGGATCGAATAAACTTAAAAGATATAGCAGGTGAAGATAAAAGAGATAAATGCATGAATGATGCCAGAGGGACAGCCTTGGGGCGCACACAGACACTTACCCTACATGCGGACACAGTTGGTGAAGGGACCGTGATGCTAACGGTGAATTCTCAACTTATCGCACCCTCTTCTGTTCTCTGGAGAGACACATATAAAGGGAATAAAATTGTTTAGGTGTGGGTGAGTGCGCACTGCTTCAGTCTCACCAAGAGCAAACGACACCCAACCAGCTAGCAACTGTCCTGTAACGCGATATGGCTCCAGACGGATTCCTGGAGCTTTCCATCAGTAAATTCGGGCAAAATCACCCAGGGAGGTCCCATAATGAGGTTAATAGGTGCAATAAATAAACTAATTTTGAAGATTTCTAATGCTGGGTCCCATGTCGCCGAGCAGGTCACTAGGCGAGGCGGCTACAGAAGAAAGCCATTGCTGCACTCGCTTTTGCAGTGAGTACAGAAAACGGCGGAAAGACCATCTCTTGACCAAGGATGAGACCTTCAGAAGAGCTAAAGCTCAGAAGAAAGCACAATGTGCTGGCAAATATCAGGACAGCGAGTCACTGCAACAGGAAGTGCTCGTCGTCGTCGCCGAAACAACAGCAAGCATAACAAAGTTCCAATGCGAAACAAGACACCTTTGACCTTATAAAAGAAGAAAAGTTCGATAAAAAGGCTTATTTTAATCAAAGACTGAAAGAAATGCCACAAACTCCCGGTGCTTCGCACGAACGCGGACGACATGCGGCAGAGGCGGTCTGTGGGGCGCGCGGGAACAATAACGAAACCTGTAAATATTTCGCCTTATGCATGAAGCATTGAAAGTAAGCGAATGTGTGCATTTGCTGTTCCTTGTCTCATTTTGGGAGACCTTTTTCTCGACTTTTCAGACGTAGCCGGGTGGCCAGCAATGAGTGAACAAACAGTTCATATACAAGACCCTTTGTGAACAGTTGAAGGAAAACAAAATATTTGTTGGTAACAAAATATTTGTTGGTTGCTTGGTAAAGTGTAACCAATTTCTTGTCCTCCTGGGTCTAGAAGCAATGGGCTGATATCAGCTTCAGACTGCAATCCAGTTTCAAATTACTGCTTCTTATGTGACCATTTGCTGCATAAACCCTCCGAAATCCCGGTTTATATCATGGCTACTGTTGGTCAGCTTGGTATGTACAATCGACAAGGTGGTGTTGCCCATAACTAGGTAGCTACAGTGCAAGCAATGAAGGCAAAACCATATGGTAGAGCTGTGTTTCATCAAGCAACTAAAAAATACTGGTAAATAATTGAAGGAAAAAGCTGAGGTTGGATCTTGCGGCTCCTCATTTCAAGAGTGTGCTGTATCGGGGCACCCCCACACACAAACCTTAACATCTCGCAATCTGTCTTGAGTTCATCCAATCTGTGCATTTCCACTAAACGCCCTAGATAGGCATGACTACTACAGCTCTCAAGGAGAACGATTGGAGCCACGTAACTTCCGCTAACTCCCAGCAATACTCTAAGCATTCTGCGGGCGAGGTGGTCAAGTCTTTGGCTGTACTTTCCGATTTGGAAGTACGTTTGCAGACCAGGATGATCCTCTACAGCTCTAGGCAACGCCGGAGGAAAGTAATACTGAAAACGTTCTCGTCTGGGATCGCAACGGGCCCAGCGCAGTCATGACATCCTGACGTGTCATAGGCAACAGTCAGAATCATAACAGCTGCATCTTTTCCAGGACTGGATCACGACACTCTTTCGACGCTCAACTAGATAAGCAAGCCTCAAACGTAGTCCGGTGACTACTAGGCCGATATTATGTAGGACGCTCACTTTCTTCGGAGCTGTCGTGCCACTGTTGCCCTCCAGCGTGAAGTCTCAGTCCAAAGGGGCCTATACATAGGTTCATAGTGCTTATATATTAAGTATCGCATTGATTGTTTATTCGTTACTAGATGCTGGCATCAACTTGCAGGCACAAGAGCTTGTTGGCGAACAAGAAAACGAACTGCGGCGCACGATGGCAGTGATACTCAAATCAGCAATCTTCTCACTTCAACGCATTCTTTCGGATATGTACGATCCGATTAAAAGCGTGAAACAGTATGCAGCGAACCACTAGGGTGACAGGCTCATAGGCTCAAAGAGTATCTTGGTCAGATTCGCTGAAGCTCCATTTTCCCGCGTGGTTGCTTGTCCAAGCACTACACGCTACCTAAAATATTAAAAACTTTAAGACACCATCTAAGAAAAATTCTTTTCGACTGGTGCTGAAACAGCTGACGTAAGGATCGGAGGTACTTCTCCAAGTCATTTTGGCTCCTTCAGCACACGGCACCTTCGCGCGGAGAAACAATACCCGGACAAGCAGCATTCGGGGCTATCGTAAGCCTCTGCAAATGCTTGAGGCAGTAGGAACGGCTTCGGGCACGGATAGTAGCGGGGCACTTCCTCAGCTTTGCTTGCTGATTATTCAGCGTGGCTGCCACAGTGGGCATGAACGAACGGGCCTCGCGACAAAGAAACCAAAGGCAAATCTGCAAGTTAAGGCCCGCTTGTCAGAAGACACAGAAAAAAATGAAACGGGAAAAGAAGGTGAAGGGGAGAGAACAGCATACCCCTAAAGTAGTACACGTTACTGAAACGCCAGACCAGTGGAGCCGAGCCATACCCGGCGAACGGAGTCGACAAAAATATTACACAAGACGGCCTATCCAACGCAGGGATCACCTCACTGTTGAATTTCTTGTATGTGAATGAGTTCTCATTGGTTAAATGTGATACTGCGCCGCATGAACTCAAGGGCGCCTGCAAAGGAGGGCATATTTGCTCTCTGCGCAAATAGGCAGCAACTGCGAGAGAGACTACGTTACCTCGTACGTAGAACAAAAGAAAATCCGCCATTTCTTCCTGAAAAACTGTGACCCTAGCCGACAACATTAGAATTCAGGGAAATCAACGGCAAAAACTGTAGCCACGCTTGGAAAGTTCGGAGCGCCATGCCGCAGCACAAGAAGAGCATTCAATTTGCAGCTTAGGCCATCTCCTCTTGAGAACCCCTTATGAGACTGAAAGCTAAGGTGCAAGGAGGTTTTCTGTTCATGGGATGGAGGGTCCATTGGTCTTGAGTGTCATTTAACTTGAAAGCGAGAGTTCCGCTGCTCGAGCGCTGAAGCCAACTCGTGTCTGAAGCAAATCCTCCTATTGTTGCCAGATTTACGATGCACGCCACTTTACCTTCCCTTTGTTGTGGTGGGGAGGCCCATCTGCTGATGGGCATTAGAATCGTGGGAATGGGCGACGCTACAGCTCCTAGAGTATGTGAAGTTAACAAAATCAGAGGCGCGTTATCTCTCCGTTGTTTCGGAGAGTGTACGAATGAAATTCGCAGCTAGTACACTTAGTGTGCTCTGCTGGTATCCTTGTCGGTTATGGACTTCAAAGGTTTAATACTTCGAGGATTCAGATTTTACTTTCGATGATGTCGTGGGGTCGGAATTCCTTCCGCGTACTCACTCATCAAGCAAGCCTACCCTCGATCGAGGCCTACGGATATAATTTAACAAGTCATAGGGCTCTGACTTTTGATAAAATTCTGAAGGGCGCGAACAAAATTGGTTATTGGTCGATAGTGAGCACGAGCTGCTATGGTGCCTCTTGCAAAGTGCTGAGGCTTGAATTTGCTTGAATTTCAGCCCTGAATGTTTACAGCACACGCCACAAAACTTTCGCAATTTTTAACTCTTATTGACGGTATTTCGAAGTTCATATATTCAAGCGTAACACTGCCTGGAATCTGCAGAAATTTCCAGCCTGACAAAAATTTGTAGGTTTGAATCTTGGACACCCACCGTACCCCATTATGCTCGGCACTTTGCTCATTGTAGAAGAGACACCACTGAGCTTCCCTGTTCCATACTTACGTCAATATGAGACCAGGTCCCATGCTGCGTGCCCCGCAATTATGAGTGCTCATCCGCACAAAGCTGAAGGACATGGCAAATGGTTTGTCCGGCTTTCAGCGTAAATCATTACACACTGCTGCTTGAGACGCACTGGCTACTTTTCTGTTTTTATAAGACTTCCTTCCTATATACTAAGACGCATATGACAGACCATGGTGAGCGCGTAAACCCCGTTGAATTCCACATGCACTATCACCGACACACCCCGAGTATGCTAGAACCCTCTACTCTACAAGTTCTTCTTTAGTCTACCCCTTTTGGCATTTCCACTTTCATATAGTGACTCGTGACATTGTCCTGTAAAAGCTGCTTGCCACCTCTCAATTCAAAAGCCTCACAAATCAGAGTGTCATGTGCCACACGGCCGAACTTCTTCTTCGGCACGATGACGAGCCCTTTTAAGCTAGCATGAATTATAAACTGCCCAGTTTGTACTGACTTTCACTGTCGCTCTGATTCCAGAACAGTTGCACTACCAAGGCGTTCGCAGCAGCCTGTTTAGGAAGGACGGTACATGCGTAAGCGCTAGGTATATCTTCAGTTTTCTAAGCTAGATCAAGTTCTTCAACGGAAACGCCGTTGATCTTTTGCTGCACACCAACGAGCTCCTATTTTGCATTAAAGCTACCAAAGCACGGGACTGCTCAGTGCACGTGCACATTCCCACGTTTTACAAACATTCTGGTTATGAATTTTGTACAACAATCTCGCAAATTGCCGAGCACACGCAAATCTACTTCCCTGGCTAGTTTCGTACATTGTGCAATCCAGGTATTCCTTTTGTACTACACGCCGAAAACTGCAATGTTGAGGACGCTCTCTTTCGTGGGCCACCGTTCAACTTAAGTATTGCAACTGTCCCAATCGCAACGTTGAAGAATTTCCATTTTTTGCTGTAATCTACCCAAAGTCAGTTTCTGAAAACTTTGCTGTGACACGGAACACGCCATTTCTAGAAATCAGTTGCGTCCAGCCACAAACATCGCCAATAGCTGACCAGCCGGGCCGTCACTGACCAATGCTTAATAGAGTGCTATCTGTTTCGTGAGAGCAGTGCCTGCCAAGCATAGGTATTATGATAATCCATACACTAGCTTAGTGAACCTAACGCCTGACATGGCTTTTATCTTGCAATGATTTCCAGTGCCTTTATTTAGTAGTAATCAGAATGAACCTTTATTTAGTAGTAATCAGAATGAACCTGTGCAGCCACAACAGAAGAAGCACATGGGCTCCCAGCTGCGCTTTGCTCGCCACAGCAGTTATCTATTGCCCCGTCCACAGCACCTGAAATGGGGTTCCTGGTGGGAAGCGGAAGCAGTCGGGAGGGTGATATTGCACTCTGCATCTAAGCAAGCCACCACGTACTACATACAATCTACACTGAACGACTCCTGAATGAGGTGGGCTGCAACTCTCCTACTAATATTAAATTTAGGTTCTGGGAACAGCAGCCGCTCTTAAAAGAATCGAAGTGGAGAGCTTGCGGGACTGTGAAGCCAATTACGCAGCTCTGAGGGCTTCGTGTTGCATGAGTAAAAAGCCTGCCTAATGAAAGAGTGAGCCGCTCCACAAACGAAGATCCATTCTAGGAGCATGCAGCTGAAGCTCACCTTGGCAAGAAACATGGGCGCATGGTTCTGCTCATTCCAGGCTTAAGGGTAGAACTGAGATAGGCCAATTCCCTGCACGTCGGGAGCTTGATGACTGAGTGGATTAATGTGCTGGGCAAGCCCAGAAACGTATACAAACGTATTGCTGAGGTACAGGAGAACAACCTGATATGGGAAGGGGATGGAGGTTAGAGGCATGTTTTAATCTTCGCTTCAAATGTGTGGGAAGTGTCCCTGAAGCCAAAATGCTCCATGTTGTGGTCGGAACAAAACATAACGGACAAGAAGTCAAACTGGTGCATTATGCTTGGAAGTCAACCGCAGATCTTCCATTTGTCAGAGATCAACCATGGTGATTCGAGTCGTAAGTTGGGGAAACAAGCGGGCCCTATTTACGCAGCTACGGCGAAATCAGGTCTCTCGTTTTTATGAACAGTAAGAGGATAGACCACAACAGGATAGGTGGCACACTCTGCCGGGCTGTTGCCGGAGAATGCGACAAGCATGAAAAAGCTTCTACTGTAGGATGGTGGGTGGCTTTCACGAAACGCACCTCGTTACTCAGGTAATACGTAGAAAATCTCAGTTGTGATAAAATGTGCCATGACACTATGGAGGTAGAGGAAACCTGAAATTGGCGTGTGTCCTCCTAGGAGGCCGGTATGCTGGGTCTTCCCTGGAACCCCTAGTCGGGCTCCTGAAGTGCCCATGAAGCTGTTTCCAGCGTCTCTTCACAGAGCTGAAAGGCTGCTTCAAAACTCACGTTGAGAAGCCAGGGTTCGTACCTCTCCCGGTCTTGCCCACGTAATACTCCTTGGCCTTGCCCACATAGTACATTCTACCACAATAGGCATCTGATGAATCGAAATTATTCTATATTAAGTTACATGTAGCTATGGAGTTGCCATACTTGTATTCTAGGCCCCATCTGTGCAGAGTGCAACCCCCAGCCAGCAGGACTGTACTTTGGGGCGCACTCCTTCGTGCTCTCCCCCACTCTTTCTAAGACATGACACAGTGTACTAAGGGTCTGTCGGAGCCATTAACTTTGGTCTTACTTCCACGGATAGTTAACTACCGCTGTGGGGCAAAGACAGGCTTTACCGAGCAGTCACGGGAACAAGAAAGAATGTAGCGCAGAGGCTAAACCAACAGTGAGAGCCCACAATATATATGGATCCATTTTTCAGTGGCGTAAATTCGGCATAGGTCAACCAAGTCCATCCGCAAAAGTCTGCGTTTCCAAACATTTCCTGTGGAGCACGACCTCTGGCAAAAGAGTGCATCTGGTGTGCATGATTCTGTGGCTTTGCCCACTAGCAAGGTGTATATATGATGCTTAATTGATTTGCACCCCTATTCTTCACACTTAGACGCATTTACATCGTTTTCCTGGAGAACAGAGCTTGTGGCCCTCTGGGAACGTCTCACCATTGCGCTGGAGGAGGTGTCGGCAGCCCCGCAAACCTGTTTCTTCCCGTAGTTCAAAACTGCAGATTACATGTTTTCTTTTCCCATCAGGTTTTCTGAGTCGGATCCGTTTGTTTTTTGAGAATGAACGAGAGGAAGGTGCCTGCTGGTTTAGAAGTCAGAGCACGATTAAAAAATCCATTGCTAGCTTACAAGGATTTGAAGGTGGGGAATCGAAAAGGTGTCTCAAGACCCGGACTGAAACGAGCTGCATTACAGTCTCTTGTTGTTGCTGCATCTTGCGTTGTGCTATTCGTCATATTTCGTAAAAATCTGGTGCTTAATGATTCACTTTTGGATCAAGAAGGCTCAGATGAAGGACTCACTCGCAGATTTTCTGACCCCGTCTTGGTAACTTCCCAGCATGAACATGGTCAGAAAGAGGGCATTATTTCCACGCTAGATGACTCTGAGGCCCCATCTGCTGAGGGTCAGCTTGGGGAATCCACGTCAAGTAGGTCCCCCGGATCTCACGGGCTGTATGATCAAGAACAGCACCCAGCCCCACAAAACGATGCTTGGGGGCTGCCTTCGCTTGTCTATTTTGAAAGCACACTTCAATCGAGGCTGAGACGAGGCAGAGAAGCGATTGCTGCCTGGGTGGCACGCTTCAACGAGTCTCGCTTCCTGAGTGGAAGTGCCAATAAATCGCAGCGTCTTCTTGCAGAGGCTTTATCGAGCGGCGCTTCAGATTCCTTGGTAGGAATGACTGTTGTTCTGCGCGATGTACATCCACTAAACTGGAGTGACAAGTCCGGCCCCCAAATGTTACGCATCAAAAAAGTAGTGGATGTCTTACAGTGGAATTTAGTCGCGCATGCGGAGGACACACGCACTGGGAAGACTTATACCTTGCACATACCTGTGATTCGCAAGAAGTGGGTTGACGATATGGAAGTTGCGCTCTTTCTACACAGGGTAAGAGAGGCGGCTACCGCGCAGATAGAGTCATCACTGCAGGCCTGCGGCAACCTTCCAGCGGAGTTTGTTGCTAACCAGAAGGGCTTCGCCATCCCAGTGTACAGCACCGAAATAGTAGGCATGGATCCGGCGTTTAGTGCGCGGGACTCTTACATTTTCAACCGCGTAGTGCTGATGGAGAAGTTCCAGGGGAACCTTGCCGTTATGAAATCGGCAGCAAGCAGTGTCATGCTGGAAGCGCGCGAATATATTGCTTCGCGGCTATTGCAGATAGTCCTTAAGCTCGAACAGTCGGGGGTTGGCCACATCAGCATTGACTGGAGTTCCCTGTTTTTGCGAGATGATGGCACTTTTCTCCTGGGCAACTTTGTGAGCGCCAGTCCCTTTGGAAAGCCAACGTCTGAATTGATGAGCGCAGTTTCGAATTACCCAGACCCAAATATGGTGCTCCAGTCCCAAGAGAATGGTATTTGTCCCACTGCTGGATCGAACTTATGGACCTTAGGTGTTCTTCTTTTCGAGCTCTACACAGGTGATTCAGAGCCATTTGGGTCATCGGATGGACCAGACTGGGAGCAGCAAACACTGCGCCTCTCCGAAAAGTTGCTGAAAGAGGGTGCGCGTTCTGAGGTGCTGGCCTCAAAGCTAGACGTCGCGAAGACTCCAACTAGATGGAAACAACTAATTATGCGATTATTGGAGCCGTCTCCCGTCTATAGAATAACAGGCTTTGAGGTTGTAAGGGAATTTTCGGATCTCCTACAACTCCATCCTCAGTAGCTACAGTAAAGTTGAGCCAACGTACTACGAATCGCAGCTGCCGCGAGTGGTGCAGGTGCGAGCCCTTTTTGGTAGGCCAAAGTAGATGCTCGCCTTGGTACATCACGTTTCCGTCCTAGTGGTCTGAAAGTCGTTGCAGCTTTCGGATCTCGCGTTCGCGTAACTGCGCAGGTAAGTAGGAGCATGCGAGCTGACAAGAAGCACTAGCTTGTCAGGTGGACTGCCCATCCGCATTCGCGTGTTAGTCATTGTTCTTGATATGCTATCAAAGAGCAGTTGTTTTTGGACTCCTTGTCACTTCACCTTCCGGTGAAGTTCCTTCAAAACCTTAACTAGCAGGAGCTGAGTCCACCATGTTTATGGTGGGAGCTGGAGACTTGCAGCAGCGCCTGACTTAGTCTTTGTTTTTTGCAAAGACCCTCATTTTAGCATTGTACTTCTTTTGCACATTTGAACGTTGCCTCAAGAGTCGCATCGAAACATGCCTGTACTTTTTAATGTAAAGAGGTAGATGTCGTTTCGTGAAACAGGATGTCACCACTTTGCAGCTTCAGCTTATGTTTGCGAAGTCTGGGATCAGGAGCTGACCTACTGTGGATTGCATGTTATTTGGAATTAAATATACATGTTACTGGTAGCGTTACGCAACCGAATCTAGTGGACTGTAAATATTTACGTAGCAGTTGTATAACAGCGCTCGGCCAAGGGGGGGCTGTGTGTTCCTGTCGCATTGCTCTGAAAGGTTTCCGGAGCCTCCACTGGTGCATAAAATTTCTCAGAACTACGCAGGCCAGCCTGGAGGACAAAGGGAACTGGAAACCCAGCATCGAGCAACGCTTGCAGCATGAAGCTGTGAGCCGCATCCTCCGGGTGTCCAAAAGGCTCTTCAGTTAGCAACCCCTGTGGTTTGTTAGCCAGTCTTGTGTGAAGCCAGAAATTACGCGTCGCCTTATGTCGCAGCGAGCGTAACAACTGGAATCAAGATTAGATAAATGATTTCACCTAGGCGGATTTAAATCTGTTCCATGGGGCGCTAGTTTCTGGCTGAGGCACCGGAGGCGCACGGCGCCATATGCAAGGGCTCTAAGGGCTTATACAATGTAAAGTTATCAAACTTTTCAGGAGCAAGCATAGCTATTGTATTTTTGCCTCGGACACGGACCATCTCGACACTGCGACCATTCTTAACCACTGCTCAGGGGTCACCGCCGACTGGCGCCCTCTAACCCTTGTAGCGGGGCGTAAGCTGACCTTAAATTACCAACCATGTACATGGTGCTGTGCAGCTGTCACCATATTTGGGATTCTGCCCTATTTCTTCTTAAATTTTGTTTCATGCTTCAGTGTGTGCCTTTACTGCTTGCTCAGTGTCTTCTACACCCGGGAGCGTTCCCCGACATTAAAATGCCTACTGTTACATACCGGGATGCACATAAGACTCTCCTACTTACGAGCATTCTTCCCTTGGGTTGCACTTTTTAAGTTGACTATAAAGCGGGCCCGTCGACTTTTCTGTTTCTACGAAGAGCCGTACAAAGCTATGCAAAGGCTCCATCCGTTCAAAGTGCCATAATTCATGTTGAAATGCTCCAGATTTAAGATATTTGGGCACAGCACTGACGGCTAGTAATGCGTTGAAGCCCCCATACAGTGAAGACACATACCGTTCAGTATTGTGGAATGTTGCCGCTGTACTAGGATCGAAACTAAGAAGCGAAGAAACAGCTATTTTGAGAGAGAACTCTGAGCAAGTCGACCAACTGATGTCTTGGAGAAAGTTGTGGAGAAGGATGCTCCAGTGTGCTGCAATGCTGCAATGTAGGAATGGAAGCCCTGAATGCGTTGCGCAGGAAGCGAAGCCCCAAATTGAAGCAGATATTCCAATAATTCTTCAAATGTGCCTTGTCTTACTGCACTTAATACGAACGAAAGCTAAATTTGCTATTTGAGTCGTTCCCACAGAAACGCAACATTTCTTAGAACTGGTCACCTGAATGGGAGGCAGCATCAGTAACAACTCTTACCTCGGGTACAGCGCCGTTCCATAGACACAGCAGACCTGTCTCACCTTGAAATTTTTTTCGCAAACTGAGCCGACGCTGTCCTGCGTCGGCTCAGTAGAAAGTTATCTACTGGACAGCAGAATGCAACTGGTGCACCGAATATGCATTGGACCTGCCTGGAACACGTTTCAAGTCTGGATGGTGTACGTTCATCTATCTTTGTAGACATGCTGCGATTGAAGTGTCATTTTGATGCTGGCTTAATTCAAGTGTATGCTTGAATCTCGCCTTGATAGGAAAACACGGCTTACCAAACTGGCGTGAGCGACGGCTGATGATGGATCGGCAGCCCCAAATGTCCTTAACTTTTCACAGTATTATTGAAATGCATGTTGACCGCTATTTTTCGTGCTTTTCGACAGCCTAATGCTCGAATTTGGTCATTCTGTTTATGAGGATGGATGAAAAACAGAATGCGTCTGTCGCAGGTGCGAGGGTCGAAACCAATCTAGATTTGCGTGGGGTGCTCCCAATAGCGGACTCGCATCAGATACTTGGCTTTCGGTCAAAACAACATTATTTGCGCTGGTTGTATTCATTTGTCGCCGGACTGATCTGCTTCATTGTAATCCGTGGGAATCTGGCGCCACATGTGAATGGCTCAGCTTTAGATGTTCCAGCAGCTGACGCTGAACACATTTCTACCAATTCTAGTTCTCTTGTATCTCCTAGTCAAGATTTTGGGGATAGAGTGGAGCCAGATGACAGTTCTTCCCCTGCTGACGACTTTGAGGGGACGCCACCCGCTGTGCAGCTCATTGAAGGCGGCCCTTGGACTTCCATTTTGCTAGGTGGTGATTCAAGCACACACATGCCGGATCATGATATCTGGGGCGCCCCATCATTGGAAAAATTTGAAAACGCTCTCCCACCGCAGCTTCAACGGAGCAAAGATGCAATTGCTGCGTGGACCGCCCAGTTCTACGCATCTGATAATGCCAATGAATATGCTGAGGCTCTCCAACGTATGGTAGCAGAGGCAATTTCCAGTGGAACTGAAGACTCCTTAGTAGGGAAAACCATAGATTTGCGGGGAATATGGCCACTAAACTGGAGGAATAGTGATGGGCCTTTGCCTCACAAAATGCGCATTGTCAAAGTGGTGGGAGTTGCTGGACGAGCTTTAGTGGTGAATGCCATAGATTGTAAGTCCAGGGATTCCTTTTCGGTGCACATCCCTGTGATTTCTGAAGATTTTATCGGCAGTCATGGCAGTGAGGACGCGTTGCGCGAGGTGAGACGTGCCGCAGATGCTGCTGTGGAAGCACAGATGCAGGCCTGTGGTGGCGTTTCGGCTGAACAGGCAGCTTCTCAGAAGGGCATCGCCGTCCCACTCTACACTGCCGAGATCCAGTCCCTTGATGAGCTTCATTCGCGAGAAAGGTTTTACATCTTTAACCGCACAGAGTTGGGGGAGAAGGTTGACGGAAGTCTGGCTCAGCTGAGGTCGGAAGCTCCAAGCGTGATGACAGAGGCACGTGATTACATCGCATCCCGCTTACTGCATATAGTGCTGAAACTTGAGCAATCTGGTGTAGGGCACCTCAAGATTGACTGGAGTTCATTTTTTCTGCGTGGAGATGGCTCTTTTCTGTTGGGGAACTTTAGCAGCGCCAGCCCTTTTGGAGTTCCGACTGGCAATTTATTCAGCTCCATGTCGGATTACCCAGAGCCATTCATGATGCTCTCTTCAAGAAGATCTGGCCTTACTACTGAAGCTGGAACGAACTTGTGGTCGCTTGGTGTCCTTCTGTTCCAATTATACACAGGTGAGGAACACCCATATGCTGTGGTGGAAGGAAGGACCTGGACAGAACGGAGAATGCAGTTAGCACGAGTTATGCTGGAACAGAAAGTCCGTTCGGATGTTTTGCTCCCTAAACTAGAGGCGTGCAACGTGCCGGATCCGTGGAAAAAGGTGATTCTGCGGCTATTAGAGCCATGCAGAGAGTTTAGAATAAGTGGCCCAGATATAGTCAAGGAGTTTCCGGAACTCATATACGCCCATCCCGACTAACCCCGCGGCGACGCATAAATTTGCGCACAAAGCTTTTGTCGTCGTTGGATCTGCGGCTGGTTCGAGGGAGAGGCGTGGTGGATCTGCAACGCGCCCATGCACGAACATCCAGAACCAGCTACAGCATTAGGTTCTGGCTTGGGAGGACTTGTAGCAGCTGCAGCCGAGCAGAGCGCAGCAGATTTGATATGTGAGCTTACGCTTCTGCAAGTGCTTCACTTGCGTATTGAAGTGCTGGCAGCAAGAGCTGATGCCTCCCAAAATTCCCCTTTTGACAGGAACTGTCATCTCATGGGGACAAATGCATCGTAATTTTATTAGGACCTGTCAAAATTGAAGGATACCAGCACATTGTGAATTCGACAAGAACTTTGCAAAAGCTGCTAGCGCTCGGGAGGATTCCCTTAATATCATAGACCCGCTAGAACAGCTTAACACTTAGGGGGAGCGGACGTATTCCGTGGTAGGGGAAGAGACCCCGACAGAACGGAATATGCAGGGACAGCGTGTGAGTTCAGTTCGTGCATGTAGGATCTGTTGGCAGGATTGCCGTACTGCTGCCTTTTCCGCCCGAGGGGAAGTTAAAGGTAATTCTAGCGAAGCAGCATACGATGCGCGCTCTCCCGCCAGGCCCCCGAGCTGGAGCTAATAATGTAGCCTAGAAGGGCCACACAGCCTAGCGAATGCTCTTATTTGCAGTAATAGCACACAGCTGCTGGTTGGAGCAAGCAGAGAAGACCCACCACCCTAGCGGGAACCGAGCATACACGATCGGGAAGTAATTGGTACTTCGATTCTGGGCAAGTATCTCCATGCGTTTCGGATGAGCTGAGGCTTACTGTATCTAGCATGTATCTATCTAGCGATATCTAGCATAGGAAGGTAACTTTTTTGGAGGGTGTAGTACCATTTGCCTATGGACCAACCTGGGTAGATTCACTACCGTATGCCGGAGGATACGCCCATATGCATAGACGCATCAACATCAATCCAACTGCTAGATAACATTGTGCTTATTTGAGCTCTATCGTAGTTAAGCGCTCTACTAGCGCTTGTCTGCTGCTTGCAGCAGCGGACGGTCATAGCTCTGCCATGACCCATTGGGGATGCATCGGCAGCCATAGCACTGTTCCGCGCCGTAGCTTGGTTTTCAGCCCATACAAAAATCCTAAATCAGTTTATTGGACTGTATTTTTTTTGTCAACGATGAAAGGGGAGCTGGATCTCGTTGCAACGGAAATGGAATTGCAGACAGAGCCGCTGCTTCTAGACAGTGGTCTAGAAACAGAGAATCGACCAGCTCCTCGTTTGCGGCCCAAACGGCTTCTCCGCTCTGCTCAGGTTTTTGTTATAGCCGCTTTGCTTTTTGTTTCTGTGTTTCGAAGAGGTGTTGTGCGCGATCTATATAGTTTGTTCTTGGGCGCAGCCGGCCTAGCTGAAAACAAAGCTCTTTCTAGCCTTTCTGCGCTGCACATGCCATCTGGTGTACGGAAGGAAATCCTACCCCAGCATGATAATGGCGCCAAGTCGGCCTCAGAGTCTTTAGAGTGGGAAAGAACTCAGCCTGCGCTGCCGCCTGTTGAGGTCCCTTCAAAAGACAAACTAGCTGACTGTACGCATGCCTCCATTTCAGAGGTTCCATCAGCGGAGCGTGCGCCGAAGTACGACGCCTGGGGCCTACCACCACTTGAGCAATTTGAGCATACGCTCCCCCCAAAGCTAAGAGAAGGCAAACACACGATTGCTGCTTGGGCTGCTCAGTTCTACGCCTCCGACCCTATCTCTTACTATGCGAAGATTTATCAACGCATTCTCGCTCGAGCAATTTCTAAAGGAACCGTGAACTCCTTGACAGATATGACAATTGAACTGCGGGATACAGTGCGATTAAACTGCAAAGGTTGTACTGACGCACTACCCCGGTCGGTGCGCGTTATAAGAGTGGCGGGAGTTCATGGGGCGAGTTTAGTGATGCATGTCGAAGATGTCATGAGCAGAAGGGTTTATTCTCTGCACGTTCCTGTGACTGCGAAAGAATTGGTAAGGGAATTTGGAGACGAGGGATTTCTGCAGAACATGGAGGAGGCGGTTGCTCTAGAGAAACTTTCGTCGATGCAGGCTTGTGGGAACATTTCAGCCGAACTTGCAGCATCACACAAGGGCATTGTAGTCCCGTTATGCTCAGGCCGTATTGACGGTCTTAAGGAATTGTTTTCAGGACAGTGGGCGTACATCTACAATGAAGTGAAGCTGACAGACAAGATTCATGGGAGCCTTCAGCACCTACGGACAGCGGATGTCGATGTAATGACACAAGCGCGCGATTACATAGCATTCCGTCTGCTACATATAGTGCTAAGACTAGAGCAGTCGGGCGTTGGCCACATCGGCATTGAGTGGGGTTCTTTCTTCTTGCAAGAAGATGGCTCGTTCTTATTGGGCAACTTTGACAGCGCCAGTCCTTTTGGAAAACCAGTGGCAACATTTTCCAGTTCCTTGGTAGATTATCCTGAGCCGAAGCTGGTGTTGCAGTCCAACACCATAGGCCTTGCTCCTGAGGCTCAGTCGAATTTATGGTCCTTAGGTGTCCTCCTTTTCGAGTTGTACACAGGAGAGACGGAACCATATGGCAGAGTAGAAGGGAGCACATTTGGGGAGAGGGCATGGCATCTTTCCAAAAACTTGCTGAGCGAAGGGACGCGCTCGAGAGTGCTTATTCCTAAACTAGAAGCTCACAACGTGCCATTTCGGTGGAAAATGCTAATTTTGCAGCTGTTGGAGCCACGTAGCTCAGAAAGGACCACGGCTTTAGAGATTATCAGGAATTTTCCAGACCTCGTATACATGATCTTCGATTGAGTGCACTTTTCGCCTCAACCCTTTTGGATGAAGTTTTACAGCTCACTCTCATCTTAAAGCGCCTTTGATTAGAAAGGAATTCTGCGGTTCTACGCTGCCTCTGTTCAAAATAACTGAGGGTCTTTTGAGGCATTAGCCCTGCAATCTAGGGAGCAGTTAAGGTAAATCGAAGCATCCAAGCTGCCAGCGGATCGCACCTCGTACTGAACGCCTGTGATGTGCCTTCTTGTGTGCTTTTGCCCATTTCAATGCTGGCACAGCAGGTCCAGGTATTACGATTCTTGAGAGCTTGCACACTTTCCGTAACGACGGCAATCGCCATGAGGAAAAGTGGATAGAGAAGTTTCCCTGCTTGGCGGTTGCACTACCTCCGATTTTGTTGCTTATTTGCGAATTGGCATGCGGTTAGCAGCGTGTATGTGAGGGGACGCAAACACACTGCAGCTTCAAGGTTTGCCTAATATTCACGCGAATCTCCGCACCTGCAACAATAAAAGATTGCACGACTTATTTTCGTCTCTGGAAGGACGGCTGGAAGTAAGAAAGTGTTCTTATTTTTTGTGAGGAAAAAGGGAAGACGTTCAGCACATAAAGCCCTTCTATTGTGAAATCTAGGTCTTCCGATGTTCAGAAGCCCATCCTTCAGCCTGCGCTTTAGAACCTGCTTGGACAGTCCAAAATCAGGAAATCAGGTGTAAGCTCAATATCACCGAACTCCATAGGAAATCAACTGGTATATTGCGGCCTGCGGAAGAGTACTTTTAGGGGCAGCTGAGGGCATTTGAAAGTGTTGCCAATCGCATTTCTGAGTGTAGCACCTGGTTTCTGCGATTGGAGAACCCATACATTGCGGGGTACTGCCTGAAAAGCTTCAGAAACTTGGGAGATATAATAAAAATGAAGTACAATTTTACCATGGGAAGTTTGGAAACAGCTTAAGGGACCGAGGTCTCATGTGACGAATGGCTTGCTCAAAGCCAAAGCTTTGGGAGTCCCCCTTTTAAACAAAACATCGCATGAGCTTGCCCTTGTGTAATTGTTACAAACCATTGAACCATTGATGCAGAATGCCTGGGTGCAACAAACAGAGAGAGTTGCTTTAGCTATTAGAAAGATTTCGACCCCTTTCTTGGTCCTTCAAAACGCTTGCGCACAGAAAGTGCACTAGGAACGTCGAATAGAACACCGTAGGGGTTGCCTGTGTACCCTTCCACGACATTAAAGTATGCAGAAGGGAGTCCTTGGCACCCGAAGGTGGAGAAATAGACACTTCAACAACGAAAAGATCCTGCAAAACTGATATGGAGAAGAATGCCGCAATGAAAGATATCGTACGGCAGTGGCACGTAGAAAATGGGGCCTCTTGTGACCGTCAAGTTCTATAACGTAACAAACAAACGTGTGGAACGCCTAAGGCGAACAATGGAGTTACAATGACTACTGCGAACTTCAGGTTCTTTAGAGTTACACTTGCAGATGCGTTGCATAGACCTAACTTGCTTTGGAAAGCATCGATTGGACATACTTTGTGCCACTGCAAACGGATCAGCCGCATGCCTTTGCTTTGTCCCTAGCTTTAATCACCTCCAGGCAGCGACCAAGTCAGCGCAAATGGTTTGCTGATGAGAGGCCAGCCAAGTCGTAGATATAATTTTTTTATGAGATACCCACAACGCACCATCAATAATTTATCGCGGCGTTTTGAGATAAGTCAGGGGAAGCTGTTTGCCGATAAGTGCTAGAGTTGCCACAATGGATTATGCCAAGTATTTGTCAGCGATTAGGAAGGAACCTCACATGTATTGAGGGATAAAGATGCTGCGGAGAGAGGCAGCATGGAGCTACAACATGAACGGCGGCAGCACATTATGTGCGGTGACTAGGGGGCATAGGCGACAAACAGCTCAAGCGTAGACAAGCTTCCAACACACAGAAAGCATTTCCCTTCACAGGCCTCGCGATAGAGAGTGAGTTGGAACAGCAACTTGTCGAGGTCGTTTTTAAGAGTACATGCTGTGCAGGTGCAGTCTGTACTATGTGGTACAAGATGACTACTATTCACAGGGATCACGTTTCCACATTCATAAAGGTTCATGGAAACTGGCTCAGACATGCACACAAGCTCTTAATATACACTTCTTTAACAGATGGATGTAAGCTTGGCACTTGCGTGTGCCATCAATATTTCCTCCCCTTAACATAAAACACGAAGCAGCATCAGAAAGGCAGTGCCACCGAAAAGCATGGCACCGAACGGCACGCTTGAGGAAGACAAGTTTCAAAAGTCAAAGAACAACAAATTTCATCGAGTAGGAACACTATAGCTGCTATTCGCCCCCGGCATTTTAAAAAAGACGCAAGACGCCTCGACTTGGCGCTAGCTAGGCTCAACTGGTGCAGCACCGCCGCAAGATACAGTATACTCAAGGCGCATTGCCACTAAGATTTCATCTAATTTAATGTTCATAAAATGGCACTGTCCCGCTAAAATCGCCTTTCCTGCCAAATGGCCCTCCTGTTCAATGACGGGCCTGAGGCCCCATGACGCTACCCAGCCCGTCCCCACTTCACTTCCCTATTTTGTTTTTCTTTGTTAGTCATATACGGTGATGGCTTTTTTTGAAACACTTTCGTTGAATTGGCTAGTAGCCTGATGCAGCTGCCGCATTTCTATCAGTGCCAGCCGTCCGTAAAGCGTAAAGAGCACTGCATCGAGATAGGGCTCCAAAGGCAGTCCTTCCCCCCACTTCTTCCTTTCTCTTTTTATCTAACTAGCCTGAAGGCTCCCCTTTCCTTGCTTTATTGCTTGCTCTTTCCCCGTGCTATCTAGCTCGTTTTTTGCCGAAAGGGCGTTATTTCCGACTTGCACTATCTACAAGCGATTAGGCAACTGCTCTTTCTCATTAGACTCACCTAGCACTAAAAGCCCTTTCTAGAAGTTAAAATCTAGGGCGCGCGTACAGCCCCGTGTGTATAGCTCTTGCCTCCCTACACCAACACCTGGGCTCGTAGTTCTCTCAACCTTTCTCGAGGATGGGCAACAAGTGCATTCGCAAGAAGCCTGAACCCGTTGTTCAGAAAGTTGAGAATGACAGCGAAGGAGACTCTGCCTCTGTCTCCGAAGTCTCCGAAGCGGAAAAGGAGGAGGCACAGAGGAGGCAAAGAGAGGTCAGTGAAAATCGCACCACATATATTGCGTTCTCCGTTAGCTTGGAAACCTAGACAGAATCGCCAGACCTTGAATATAATGTTTAGTGAGTTTAGTATTTATCATTGTGTATATAATTTCGGAATCACGCTAACTTCATGCTGTCGTATGTGCTGACTTGTGGTCTGTCGTTGCTCTCCTTTGCTTGTTTTCATGTTTACCTGCATACCAGTGGATGTTTCTCTGCCAGCTTCTGTGAAAGTTACCACTCATGATCTGTAGATATTCATCATCCTTCCTGAGGCGCCTTTGAGAAATAGGTAGCAGAAGTCTGCCCCACACTAATGGGAATATTAACAGAGAGCCGCAGTTGCACAGAGACGGACGTTCCACCCCATAATCAGAGACAGCTGCATTTGGAGAAAGCGTGTTAAGGGATGTTGCCAACGTATTTGAGTCCTTCTGCGCATATGCCTTTACAGCGTCTACAGAAAATGGCGACTGCTCGACATGACGCACTTCGTACTCTGAAAACATCCAAGGCCCTCAACAGGGCTGAGACTACCAGAATGAAAAAAATAAAGGAAGCACGGGAGCAGCTGGGTCAGTTTATTTCATGATACAAAAGGCCATCCGATGAAGAGGAGCAGAGAGAAGCACAAATAGATAGCCAGATATGAGTTGAATTAAGAAGAGCAAGCGGACAGAAACATAAAAGTTAGGAAAAAGTAAAGAATTTAGACACAGCAGACCCGTATAGAGAGCAACAATTGAAAGTTGCCAAGCAGTAAATTTGAACACATGCATGGGAAAGTACGCTAATGGATACACTAAGAGGGGACGTAAAAGGGAGATCATTGAATGCGAGCCCGCATGGAGGCACAGCATTTGGAGTGGATTTTGTGCCTATAGGTATCAAAAGCTTTGATGAGAGCGATGATAGCTCAGAGTCCGACTCCTAGAAACGGGCAAGCACGAAGGAAGCCGCCTTCCTTCGTTGCATTGGGCTTCTTGAGAGCCATTTCGTTGAACAGCGGATTCAAGCTCCTGTCAAATCTACACAAGAACTGGCCCCAACTGACACTCACCAAATACCACGTAGCTAAATGTGCAGAAATCTACTTCCAACATTCTTGCGTTGAGCGCTCGCTACACGTAACGCGTCCCCGGCAGCATAGCCCGGAACTTCAGCAGCGCACAATTGTAAATCCCGCGAGACATCAAGAAACAGTACATCAATACGGATAAAGGCTCTTCTGGGAAAACGCCGAGCAGCCTCGCTATCACCAGCTCACGTTCTTTCTAAAAGAGGCTGCTTTGCGACACAATTGAGAAGATTCACGTTTGCTCTCAACACAACCGCGAAACGAGCACAGAGCTCTCCCTTTGCCCGGCACGCGGAGCATGGAAGCTCGAAGAGTGGTTTTGCAATAAAACCCCGGGAACAAAAGCACAATCTGAGAGCACTCTTGGTAAAAAAAGGCGTCGAGAGGCACACTGGATAGATCTTATATTCGACAGTTGTTACAACCGATAAAAGCATCACAGTGTGCAAAACAAAGGAGTGGCGTGGAGTATTCTCGTGTAGAGAGAAAAGGCATCCCCCGCCTCAACGCAACTGCGGGTGAAGTTATGTTTCGCTGCACCTTGCTTCCTTTGCACGTCAGTATGTTTAAATGTCAATTTGGATCGCCGCCGAAAAAACGACGGAGTCAAGCACAAACCGCTGCCACGAATGCCTCCTGCTCGAAGCACTCATGGCAGAAGCAACAAATACAGGAGCTTCCGAAACTTCGCACGACATACAAACTGTCCTCTTAATGACCCCTCCAAAGCGATCAGCTTCTTCCATACGAGAAGCAGGCGACTCCCTTTCGACGAGGCCTGTGTCTTCTCTCTTTTTTACGAACTCGCTGAAGTGCTGCGCTGTGCTGCTTGTGAACTTGTCATCAGTGGAAGTTCTGCTGCTGCGCTGCTCTCCAGGGAATCCTTTACTTTTGCGGCAGCTCGAGTGGTTGACGTTGCTGCTGGTAGCTCTACTACAGCACTTGCCCCGACATCTGCTGCGCCGCATGGCTTTCTCCGGGTTACTTCGATGGCCAGCATTCATGCAATCATCTGTGGCGCGGAGGCAGCAGCAATTGCTGCAACAAAGTAGCAGCTTCGTTACCCTAACGCTCATCAATTCGAAACGCATGGCTTGAGCCAGCACAGCGAAAGGGCTGATATAATCAAACACTCGGCTGAGTTTAGAAAAAACAAGGTGTCTTCGTTCTGTTGCGGATGGTTCACGTGCTCCAACAGCGGCTCCTTCTGGCGCACCTCGTGTTTGCGCACTGGGAGCAAAGAGCTCAAGCCGCCGCAACTGCGGCAGCAGACGACAGAGCGACCTTAAACTTCTCTGCAGCTGCATGGGAGGCACGTAAAGCGGTTGCTTTACCCACTCGTCGCGGTTCGTGTTGTTGCTGCTCGTTATACTGTTGGCGCTGCTTTTGCTGCTGCTGGAGCTTGTGCTTCTTGAGCGTGTATTCCCATGAACGCGTTTGCAGCGGCTATTCCTGGTGGTGGTGGGACCCTCCTCTCCCGATGTTCCCACAGCTCTAATGGCAGCGAACGCTGCCAAACTGTCGTTCCGCAGAGGCCTCTCTTTGTCAGAGGCAGACTGCTGTAGCTCAAAGATCCGGCGCTGCTGCTCTGGAGACATACAAGTTCGGAGGTCTGCATTGCTGTAACCCGTGATACGCAGCAGAAACAAACAGGGCAGCAGATCACTTTGTTGCAAATGCTGCAGCATTTCCGCCAGAAGTGTGAAGCTCATAGGGTCTTCCAATGCACTAGCCGTAATCTCCAATCCACCCACTCTCGTCTGCAACACAATTGAACATAAAAGCAACAAAACGGTGGTGTATGAAGGTACACAGAGGAAAGCTGATAAATCAAGGGATTAAAGGGCGAGAGCAGTAGGAAAGCGAAAAAAAAACCACAAGAATCCATTACCACAGGCGCCTCTAAGGAAGAAACTGTTGCGCACAAAATCAATACCATCAACTTACGTGAACTCGTGGGTCCCCCATATAGTTAATCAGCGACATCAGATCATTGAGAGAAACACATGCAAAGGGGAAGAACTGCAAAAATTGCTTTAGCTCATGCCCATCTTCTACAAATATTTTGCTGTTGTTGCTGCCGATGCTCTGCCGTAGAAGGGCTATCGTCGGCATCGAAAAATGAGGGCACTCGAGCAGCGCTCGGCCTATTCGCCCACGAATAACTTCTGCTGCTTCTGCTTCATTCTCTTGGTCATCAGCAATAGCATCAACAGCAATGTAGGTTTGTTCCACAGAAGCTTCGGCTGCAAAACGCTGAGGGGTCCAGCGCTGCTGCAAATTGAGCAGCGGCAGGCCTGAGTTTCCGCTACCGGTGTCCTTCCAGCAACTGGAGCTACAGGTACTACGGTCTGGTTCCCTTGAAACGCAGCAATCCATAAACTCCTCGAGAGAGCACTCTAGAAGAGATGAACAGCTGCAGCTGTTGTTTCTACTACTGTCACTGCATGCGAGCCCAAGTTGCAGTCCGTTTCTGTGGGTGTCAAGAGGTTCGCGTTTGCTATCGATGGCAGTTTCACAGCACCTTGTGGTTCTGTTCATATTGCACTGCTCGCTGCTATTGTTGTAACAGCTGGTACGCGCGCTGGCGGCCGCGTCTTCGGTAATCTTGAATATCCGCCACTCCCGGGTACTCATACAGCCGCTCCTGTCTTCCAGTTCCGCTGCGCTGTGGACTTGTTCTCTCGTCTGATGCTCGTAATCTTGCAAATCCATAGCGCTTTGTGAGGGTTCGGACGCATGCATTACTTGCTTGCGCACGACCTTTTGTGGAACCAGTCCTTCCTCCTTGTCTTCATCTGGTGATCCTGCCGCTGGTGTCTCCAAATCCGCTGGCGCTGACGCCAAGGCTCCTGCTGGTACTACTGGTAATACTACTTTGGATGGAGGTGCTACTTTCGTTCTTAATTGCCGCGATGGTGGTGTTCTTGCTTGTGCTACTTCCGAAGCTGCTGCGGAAAAAACCCCTAAACGGGACACAACTTGGCTGCGAGAACCATTTGCCTCGTGCCGCTGATGCAGCTGCTGCTCAGCGATAGCCTCGCACGCGGCAGCTTCCGCTGCCGCAGCGGCAACAATGGCATCAACACTGTCATCTGGTGTTGCGCTGGTTGTTGCAGCTATCGCCGCTGCAGGAGGAGGCTGTAGTGGCACCATTGTACTTTGACATTCAGTGGAATCTCCGGAGCCAGTTTCGGACGAAAGTGAGAGGCCTTCGTACCGGGAGTCAGCGAGAAAAGCAGCAATGGCAGCATTTCCTCTTCGACTGTGTGCTGTCTCATCCTCATTGGAAATAATTTCGGGCGCACCACCCTCGCTACCTTCTCGTTCATAGTCAGACGAAAAATAGCGCAGTAACGAGCTCCGACCCTTTGAGTTGTTCCTGTTGCTTCTTCTGCTGTCTTTGCTGCTGCTCGACTGCGATGAGGTGCGTCGCCTTAGGGCCTTCCTTCTACCAAAGCTACTGCTGCTGCTGCTCATCTCACTGTCATAGGACTCAACAGACTCCCTCCAAAGAAGCGTACTTTCCAGTGCAGCTGTTTTGGCGGCAATAGTATCTTCGAAAGCCTTTGCAGCATCCACAATTTTCCGCGTTGCTGCTCCTGTGACTTCTTCCAGTGCAGCACGTGCTGCAGCAGCTGTTGCTGAAATGGAATCAGTTGTAGATACCGCTGCTGCCGAGAGAGCAGATAAAGCTGAGCTTACAGCAGAAGCTGCAGCTTCGTGACAGCGCTGGGCTGCCGCAGCAATGGAGCCGCTTGAAGTCTCTAGAGCGTAGCGAGCTGTCGACGTCGCTACCTGGCCTGCAGCCTCAGCTGCAGCAGCAGCTGCAGTTGCAGCTGTCTCGAGAGCAACAGCTACACGAAGCCCCTGGGAAACAAGAAACTCCTCCAGCTGTGTCGGGGTGTGGTACTCAGACTCAACGTTTGCTGCTTCGGCAACTGCTGCTGCCCCAAGTGCTGCCTCTGCTGCTGCCGTTGCTGCCTCTTCTGCTGCTTTCGCAGCATTAGATGCGGCCTCCTCCCCAGCACTTCTGCGGCGAGAATAAACTGTCTGCCCATGCAATTCAGTTGCTTCATCTTTTGCGGCGTGAGCAACTGTCTCCCGTTCGTGAGTCGTCATTGCAGCAACAGCGATGTGGGCTGCAGCCGCAGCTTCAGCTGCTGATGCAGCAGCTGCCTTAGCAGCTGCAGCCTGTGCCGCAGTTTTTTCCACTGCTGCTGCTGCTGTTTGTGTTGCATGGGCTGGCGCAACACCTGTTTTCAAGTGCTGCTCAGAAGCAGGTGCAGTGGAACTGGCAGGTACCGCTGCCGCTCCCTTCGCATTGTCCGTCATTGACACAGAAATCAACACCGCTTCCTTTGCATAATATTGCTGCTGCCGCTACAACGGCTTTTCGAGGGGTGGCTTAGGCTACTGCTTTTGCGATGATTTGCGATGGCGCAGATACAGCCGCTGCTTCTGCGTACAATAGTTCAATTTATCGCGATACCCCCTGGTCATGTGTAAATTTTTCTGTGGAAGTGCGCCTCGAGCGTCTGATGCGTGAAGACCTGGATGGGGCCCACTGGTCTCTCCACTGGCTACGCGAAAGTTCAAGGGCATCTATGCCAGATTCAGCTGCTGCTTCCGCTCCATCAGTGCTTAAGACAAAATTACCATAGAAACCACAGGCCAGCTAACGACGCTAACCATGAACCGGAGCCACTTCCACAATGAAGAGGGGCTCCTGACGGGGGGTGAGCGGATGAGAAGTTAGGCGATAAGCTCCGGCTTGCCCCAGAAGAAATGAGGGAAGTTTCAACTGTAAAACAAACAGCTATGCGTGGGCTTGAAGAAGGATACAAAAGCGCCGGTGCCTTCCACTCGAGCCACCGCAGCCCGAACAGTAGTGGGACAGAGCAGCCGTTTGCGAGAGCTTGAGTAGAATTGCGCGAGAAGTACCTCAATTAAACTACACCCCATTACTTAGCATATAAGGCAACCTAAATTGCAACAAGGCGAGCATCAGGCGTTGGAATTTTGAAGGGTCGCCGAGCAGGGGATCTAGTGTGACGCGGTCACCACAAACGACCGCATTGTTTGTACACCGTCGTAGCTGACACACAAGCAGCAGATAATTTTCCAGTTTCTCATCTGTAAAGAGTATACACTACCTGTTATGTGAAGTAGGCGGCAACGCACCTTACGGCGCAAGGAGTTGCGTTGGCTGGACCTGTAGAGCTGTCCTGCTGCGGCTTTTTCACCAGAGTCGTCGCACCGCTGCTTCCTTCTGCATTCAGCATAGTGAAACAGGTTCAAGAGTCGGCAAATGAACTACTGTTTGCAGCGTAAGTGATGGATACTATTAACAGGGGAGAACAAGGAGGATGAGGTGCGCCATGTGTGTACGACTAACAGTGGTATTTGCAACAGCGTCAAGGGAGCCAACCTGTAAGACTAGGGTGGCCTGCATGTAGCAGCAGTGTAAAGACCTTTTCTGGGAGAGAGGTGGTCAAGTGGTATCACGTCGGCAAAAAAGCCCAGCTGCCAACTAGCATAAGAGGGAACATTGGCGTGTGGTAACAGCTTGGCAACTCACGGAGCAGTGGCACCTTCATATTGACGTGAATGCTGCAGAAGCATGTTTTCGGATGTTTCAGCAGCATTTTGTTCCCAGCCATTCTTTTGTGGAACCAACGTAACTACATCACCCTGAGGTAGCTACACAACGTCGCGGTACAACCCCCAAGACTGCCCTAGATAAGGCATTTCATAGAAAACAAACCACGTTCTAAACGTCGCACCCGCCGTGATCTGCTTGATTTGTCGCCTATCGAGCAGCTATTCTCCTGCCCTGTTCTCAAGGTGAATCTGGAAATATTGGCGAAATGCTCGCTGTTTGCTGCAGAGCTCGCCGGTTAATGAATAAGCACCACAGTCATCTGGATGCATTTTGACAACGGATCCGCTGAAGCTCGCCTGTAGCTACGCTCTATGCCAAGTCACCTCGCAGCATCGCCCACTTGCGTTATCCTGCGCTAGCCCAGTTGCCAGGCACGAGCGAGCCCCATTTTCCCTAATGAACCGTACACATTGACTAACACCTAGCTCTGCTTGCTAGCTCGCTCACGTAGATGTTCAAACAGAATATTTCCCCTCAACTGCTTCCTAATTTACGTCTTACGTAGCACCGAAGTCCCTCCATTCACTGTTTCAAGTTAATAGCCCTGCAAAAAACTACGCGTCGCAGTGCCGATGGCGTCAACTGATTGAATCCTAAGTAGCATGATCATGCGATAAAAACCATTGTTTTACTGCAAATACTTGCAACGAAACCACCATAAAGGGTCCTGCAACTCCAAGACGCCAACACCTACTCAACTAGCAGGTAAACGTGGATGGCTGAAGTACCTCCAAAGAATGACGAAAGCTGAGGGCTTCTCGCCCGATGTGACAAAACGACATGGACGATTTCCAAACACATAGCCACCGAAGTCAAAAAAATGATGTAATGAAAATGGCAGTCATTACAGTTGCTGTCAGGATGCTCTGGGGTGTGTGGACGAAGTTCAACGTCACATAAGTAAGGCATTCCTGTCACTGCTTACTGTCGAGTCCTTCCGCTATTTCGACCTGAGCAGTGCGGTGGGTGCCGCTCTTTCTAATCCTGCTGCATAGGAACAAACGGTTGTGAGATACGCACCAATGTTCCGTCATCCTGGCATTCATGGTGGTCCGGCTTCGTAGAAGAGCGAGGAGAACTGCAGCTGCCGCTGCCGGTATTTGTGCTTTGACGGTTCGTAACACTGTTGTTCCCACTAATATTACTGCAACTGCTGCTGCCAAGGGGGCTGTTGGCACTGGTTGTGCTGTTGTTGCTGCAATTGGTATCATTGGTGGACTGTGCCGATACTTCTAAGACATCCTGCTGCTGGTGCTGAAGCGGCTGCTGCTCCACTTCCGGCTGCTGCCCCAGAATTTCCTCAGGCGGAGCAGGGTCAGTTCCATCTACTGTGTAGTGTACGCAACACTCTGCATCTACTCGAACTCCTAGCTGGCGCATTCTGACGCTGCCTCCACCTGAAGCCACGAGGTTTGACAGCTCGACATATCGGGTCTTGCCACCAACCACCTGCACAGCAGTCATTGGCAGCACTCCCTCCCCTCCGCCTACGCCGTCATCTGAGCTATTGGCAGAAGCGGCTGCAGTAGCCGCTTCTGGTTTTGCAAAAAGCACAGACACACCCGGAACCCGCAGAGCCACGCGGACGCGACGAATCGACTCCGTGGTTTCGCTGACCGCTGCCACAACCGATGCAACCACGCAATCGACCTGAGACATGCCCAAACAAGCGAGACTGACGCTACTAGGTCAGAGGAGCGCCTGACAGCTGCCCATTATTCTAGTCTCAACAACTGTCCTAACATGATCAAGGGGAGCATACAGAGAACAGCAGAGAAAGTAGAAGCAAAAAGAGAGCAGAACCTAGCGGTCCGAACCTCTGACCGTTCACAGGGGTGTTTTTAAGCATAAAAGGAAACCTCTTACAGCAAGACTGATCCCCAACGCTCGACCCATAGTTCTCGAACCCAATTACTGAGTGCCAGGGCCCTCACCGGCATGGCCCCTGAGACCTCGGCCATCGTTCTCCTTGAAAAGAGCCTTAATCCCTGAGCGGAGCGGCTCCTGTTACCTTTTTGCTGCTGCTGTTGCTGCTCTTGGGGCTGCTGCTGCGAAGTCACGAGTGCATGGTGACAATTGGCTGCGAGGTGGATGGGGAGGTCAACAGCAGGGAAGTCATACAAGCCTTGAGACTGCATCCGCAGACGACTGACGCAAGACGAGCAAGGCTTTAGGTGCGGAAAGAAAAAGACTGGGGCAGAATGACGAGAGCCAGCTGGCGTCAACCAGACCTGCAAAGAAGAAAAGCGAGTGCCAGACGCCCTTACAAATGTGTCTCTTCTTCAGTTGACGACTCTATCTCTCTGTGTGTCTCTTCTTGCCCCTCATTGTGCGTATCTCCGCCTGTCCATCTCTGTGGTTGTGCCTGCCTATGTCTCTAAATGTGCAATTTCCGGTGGCCTGTGCTTGCTAACCCTTAAGGTAGCTCTAACAGCATCCCCGCTGTTAAAGCCGTAATAGCCATGACTCTCCAGAAGGCTGAAGTGACATTCATGCACCAGTAAGTACATGGCAGCCTCAGAAGGAGGCGGCGAAGAAAGGAATGCCTGGGCGTAGAAACGTAATCCGGGAGACACGACAGAAAAAATCTTTGAGGGCGAGAAAAATGAAGGCGTTCAAGAGCGAATGCCGAAATACACTCATACAATTCCTGCCGAAACAGTGTATAGACGGCACTAGGGCTGTACACATTGCCCTCCATAGCAGCTCACCGGCGATAAAACTGAATCTGTTGGATCCACCTTCAGGCCAGGCACAGCGCAATCGCATATCAGCGCCGAGACGTCGAGGGGCGGGGGCCGCAGATCCGAACCCTACACCATCAGCGGCAACCAAAGCAGATGGATCAATAAAAGCGGGACACCTCAGAGCAAACGACTGAATGAGGAGGACAGCCATCAACAGATACAGAAGAAAAGACAAGCACAAAATGTTCCAAACACATCGACGTAGCAGAAACAAATGCGGTCCTACAACTAGGCGATAAATGTTGAGTACACGGAAAAACATAAAAAGACAGTCTTTAGTTGCAACGAGTGCCTTACAGTCTCTTCATCAGTTGATGCCACAAATTGCTGCCACTGAGATCGCCAAACCTCCGGAACCAGTTGGTACACTCCAGCTCGGGGAAGACACGCATGCATTCTGTAGCGTTGCCAAAAGAAAAACGAGCATGCCAGGTAAAGGCAGCTAAATTTCTTCACTAACAGCAACATTTCCGTGACATTAATCATACAACTGGCGCACCCAAGTTACTAACTAGCTACAAAACTTGTTCGATAGCAGGTCAGCTGAACAGTCGAGCTGCAACTGCATGCAGTTGCAAGCAGTCAAATCACAAAAACTGTGAACAAGAAGTGTTCGTGCGGACAGCCAGACGGCAAGCAGAAACATCATTGGAGCCATTGAAGCAACAGCAGAAATGTCGTACTTAGATGTTCCCTGAAGCGGCTCTCTCTTGACGGTCCAACGGCTACCAAGAACAGGGGCAAGGACTTTCTCCTCTTCTCGCATGCGATGACGCCACCGCTGCCTCTGTTGCTGCTGTTGCTGCTGTTCAGAGAAACATATCTGCGAACCACAAAAGTCAAATGCAGCGACACTTGCGACCTCCTACGCCGAACATCCACCTCATCACAACTCGCCAGGAAGCTAAGATAAAATTACGGTCACAAATTAGATACATACAAGAGCTCCCTGCGTGGGCCTTCTGTTGCTGCTTCCGGAATCGGAATGCTTCTGATATTGCCAGCGCCACTGCTACTATTATCGCTGCCACTGACATATGCTTACAGTGCATTCCGATGTGCTCTGTGGGACAAGCCGTGATGCCGAGAGGGCCAAAGGCTGCGGAACATCAAGCTCTTTGAGAAGTGGCCACTTGGCTCTTTCCACCGAGAGATACCGTAGCAGTGCAGCGGCGGGAACCTGCTCCACACGCAGTGACAAACCTAATGTGAAATGAGCTTACAAACTCCAGGAACACATAAAGCTGATTTCTCAGAAACTGCAGCACGCCTGGGTAACGAAGGCCGCAGCAGTACTACGACTCGAACGATAGCAACAATAGCTCAGCACTATGTGCAGCAATTGCGCAACTCGTTAAAAAACGTAGTGCAGGAAGGGCGACACACCAAAAGTCTGGGGGATAATTTTTGTTTGGAGTGCTGCAGTGGCAACGGAAGCAAATTTCCGTGCGAGCAGAGGAGCTCGCCCGACACATCCAATGTCAGATTAGCGCCAGCAGCCGTAAATTCAGCAACGGCACCAGAGGAAGCCTCATGTGTCGCAATTCCGGTTCTAGCCGAGTCCACTTCAAGACCAGGCGAACCACCAATCGTGTCGCGTATTAGCCCGACCCCAGGAGAGGCCCTGCCTGTCACTGCACTTGCTCCAGTAGCAGACGCTTCCTCCTCAAGAGGCCACACGCGACTTGCTATGACTTCTTTGCGGACATCTTCATACGCAGCCCATGCAAAAGCGCTCTCTCCACAGACTCGCCGACTCTTGCATTTACCTGCTCGGGAGCCCCGCTGCTGCTGCGTCGCAGCAGCAGCGGCTAGTAGTGTCATCACAGGGCCGCTACGGGGGCCGTCCTTGGCTGCTGTGCTGCAGCTGCTTAGGTACACCGCGTGCTGCCCTAACATGTGTTGCAGAACGCGCCGAGAGACAAAAACATATTCCTCCTCTTCTTGCGTGCTTTTCAGTTGCTGATGTGACTGTGACTGCTGAGGCTGCTGTGTTGGGAACTCTGCTGCTGGTTCGTGGGTACGCTCGCAGGGTACTTGAGGCTTCTGCTGTGCCTGTGTCAGTGAGAAACAGTTGTTGCCTCCGGCAGCTGCCCGTGCAGTGGTGGCAGCAACTATGGAAGTGGTACCCTCAAGATCACTGACTGAAGTGGCAGCCTTCCCGCCAGACGCAATCAGCTGCTGCTGCTTTGCAGCTGAGACAAAAAGATCGACCTCTCTGTGTTGCAGGGCTGATAGATCCGCAAGGCCCCGAAGTGCTGCCGCGCACCTGCTACAGACGGCCTGCTGCAGCAACGGCGTCTCCACTGACGCGCGGAGCCCGACAGCAGTGAAAATAGATTTGAGTACAGAGACAGGAATGAGCTTTGCTTCCCCACTCCACACTGCAAGCGGGTCAACACCATAAGGACGTCCCACCGTACTGCTAGTGTTGTTGCTGCTGCTGTCATTTGCCGACCAGAATGAAGGACGTTTGCCGATACTTCGCTGCCGCTTCAGATCTGAAGACAACAGGGGCCGCAGCAGCACACAAAAATGAGCGCCATAGCGTTTACAGATGTGTGACCAAGAACGGCAACAGAACAAGCACTTTCTCCCTTAGATGCAAAATGAAGCTCCAGCGTCGCATGTAGAAGCCGTCCGCAGAAGCAGCTCCAAACCAATAAATGTACGAAGAAAGTAAAGGATAGTAGCAAAATGTTCAACAGCAGAACGTGCACCAGCAGCTCACGCCGGATGTAGTGAGGACAGAGAATGCTGCTATAGTCAACGACGCCTGCTTCTTCAAGAACCTCTGGACAGACGGCGGAAGTCCACGCAGTGCTGCCTTTCCTTGTACTCTTCTTGGGCTGTTGCTGTTGCTGCTGGTTGCCATGCTGATGTACAGAAGCGTCCAATTCGTCCATGTCGGGTAGACTCTCCCCCGGTTCGTGTAGATCATGCTGCTGCTGTGGCTGTGGGGATGCAGTTGCCGCAGCTTTGGCTGCCCTTTCTGTTGCACTATGCAAATATGAATTGCTATTCGAGCTGTCTCGTGAAGGTCGGAGGTGCTGAGGCAGAAGCACTGACACGCAGGGATAGTCCGTCCCCCTAACAAATGAAGACCACCAGCTCTTGGGTACGAACGCTAGCTGCTGCAGTGAAGGAAGCAACTGCCGCTTCTCTGCTGTGTCTGCGGCGGCATTATCCCCTGCTTCCGCCGCAGCAACCGCCGCATCAAATGCCTGCCGCGCCTCGAGCTGCTGCCGCTGAAGCTCTAACTGTCGCAATGCTGCAGGCAGCTGCTGCCGCAGCAAGTGCGAGATAAATGTTTGCTGTTGCAGCACGAAACTTGTTAGTAGCCGGGTGCGCTCCTCCTGCTCTCGTAGGCGACTGAACAAGCGCTCGTTCTGCAACCACAGCAGCGTAGTGTTAGCAGCGGCAGCCAAAAATAGCACAAACAGCCAACAAGACTAGGTCGGAGGCCACCACACCACCAGCTTATCGGCAAAAAGACACCACAGGCAAATCTACGAGACACGGTACAATCAAGGTGATACAGAAGACAAATTACAACAGCATTAAAAATGTAACTAGATCTGGACAAGCAAAAAGCAACCGAGCGGGAGGCAATAGGTTAACAAGTGCATCAAAGCAACAGAATCACCTCTGCAACGACAAAAGACTCGAGTGCTGGGGGCAACGGAGGGTCTTCAGGTGCAGCTACAATATCTCCCCTTATGTAAGTCACGCTGTGGACGGTCCTGCTGAGCAAGTAGCTGCTGCTCTCCTGCTGCTGTTGCTGCAAGGGTGGACTGCAGGGAAATGACACTGGGGCCTGCTGCTGCTGGTGTTGCTCTAACAGGAAGCCGTCGGTGCCGCACAGGCTGCCTTCATGTGCTTGTTGTTGTTGCTTTTCACTGTCTGGGCATTGTGGGAAGGCGAAACGACTGACGCAGCTATCATTGAAGTAAACCCATGGCCAACGCTCTCCGACGCTTTCCGTTCTGCAGCCACAAAGGCGGCAGTGACAGCAGCAAATTCAGTAACAGTAGCAGCAAAAACTGTGAGTGGAGCTACTTAACAGCAACATCCATGTTAGGGCAACTCAAATGCTTACCCAGAAGTGGCGGATCCTATGTGCTGCTGCTGTTGTTGCTGCTGCTGCAGTAGCCGCTGAAGCTGACGTGGTTCCTGCTCTGGCTGCGGGTCGAATACATCAGCAGCATGAGTCGCAGCCACATCCCAATCGTCGTCGCTCTCGAGGTCCGCAGCAAGACGAGCTGCAGCAGCTTCTGCTGCAGCAATTGCCGCTGCGTAACTTGGACCCTCTGTAGTGCACATGTTGCTGCGGCTGGTGGTGCAACGCGCTCGAGACCCAGGAGCTGCGGCACCTGCCTCGTCGCTGTCGGAATTTGGAAAGAAGTGCTGCTTTCTGACAACGGCGCGGCGGCTGCGACGAATCCCGCCGTTGCTTTTGTTTGCTTCTGAGGTATCGTAAAGCATTAAATCCGTAGGTTTGCTGCGATCTCTGATGCCGTTAAGGCCTTCTTCGCCCAAACAGCAAAGATTAGACTCCTGCTCCTGCAGCTCCCAACCTTTAACATCGGCATCTCCCGGCGAAATAAGGATATTTGCTGCTACAACGCAGGGCGACCCGTCCTGCCCATTCATTCCCTCCTGCTGGTGCTGCCGCTCCGTGCAGTAAGTGTCACTGCAGCCACTTTGTAGGGCAAGAGTACTTGCGGCAAGGTTCGTTGCCTCGTTACTCCCTAAGCTACTGTGTGTAGTTTGCTGCAGCAACTGCTGATGCTGTTGATGCAGTTGCTTCTGTTGAGAAGCCTCTTCATAGTTTACTGGTATAAAAAGCACTGAGTTTTCCTTGGGATTTTCAAAGTGAACGTCCGTCTCTTGCTGCCCCTCCTGCGGCTGCTGCGGTTCTTGCCGATGGTGCTCTCGCTCACAATGCTGCTCCCAGTCTTTCTGTTCAGAAAATTGCAGTGCGTCATGTGGTAAAGTCGCTCTACTATTCGTACTTGATTCAGCACCTGGAGTACTAGCATCCGCCACACCTCCCTGGCAATGCGGGGAAAAGCGACCGTAGTGCTTCGTAGCTGCCGTGGGAACGCCAGCACAGCGTGATGCAGCACTCAGGCATGCCTGCGTGTCTTCTGCAACTTCTCCAATGTTGCTTGCGCTGCTGCACTGATTCCGGTACCTAACGTCACGAATTATTGCGGTGTAGTGGCCAGATGCAGCAGATGCTCCTTGGTGCTGTAGGACGGCGAAAAGTCTGTAGCAGCTCGCCAGTGGACCTGCCTCCAGCAGAGGAGCGCTGCCGCCCAGGGGAACTGTAGCAGCAATGTGCAAAATAACAGCAAGAGTAACAGTAGCGGCGAGAGCAGATCCGAAGCAATTTAAGAAATTAGCAGGGATGGTTGCAGTCTCACAAAAAACTGCGTCCCGCAAAAGGCGCCAGCGGCAAGGAAACAGAAAAAGGCGGGGAATAGAAACAGTGAGCCACATGCACAGAATGAGAAAGGTAAGCAGAAACGCAAGAATAACAAAACCATGTTTGGGAACCACACACAGAGATGTAGAAGAGGACAAACCACAAGCTACGGTGCCAAAAAACACGGGAACAGCACCTACAAGAAACTTTGCATTTGTCCGCAAGCCCAGCTCTTAGCTCCATCACCAGAGGCACCTCCAGGGCCTCGTGCAGCTTTCGCCGTGCTACTTCTCCAGTCTGCTTTCGAACGTCGATGCTGTATCGCAGCACCACTATCTGAAGCACAACGTCCATGGCACCCATCAGTTGCCTCTACCTCTTGCACCTGCTCATGTTGCTCTTTTGGAACAATCTTGGCTGCTGCCTTTGTGGCTTCTTGTGATATTACTGAAACTGCAAAAGCAGCGACCATGCAAACACTACTTCTATTCCAATAAACTGCTGCTGTCTCTATTGTCCCCATTCCCTACGACAATTCCCACGTCTGGATGCCTCCATGTCTATTCCTGCAGCTGTCGTGTTGCTCTCGCCCGACATTCTCCTAACCCTATCCTTCCGTTGGTCCGTTGACAACCGCTATTCAGTCTCGATGCCTTCCTCTGCCTCTAGATGCAATGGCTATACCTGGAGATAAGGAGGCAGCAGGGACAGCTGCAATCGCTTGCGGGCCTCCCTCTTGTCGCCGCACTGTGGGCAAAAATACTTCGCATCGCCTCGTAGTTGTTCTGTTCGTTGAAACTGACGAGCCAGGTCTTCACCAAGTCGCCAGCTGCTGCGTTCAGCTTGTGCTGTTGCTGCACTGGCTGCTGGTGCTGATGCTGGCGCGGCACCAGATGCCGCTGCCCCTGCTGGAGGTGGCAGGGCAGACAATAAACCCATGGGAGCGCCAGTTATATTACACATGTCACCGACTACTCCTCCCGCTGCCTGAAGCAACAGTAACTGCTGGTGTTGCTGTGGAGTAGTCGTACCCTTCGCTGCTCCATTTCTTTCCCTTTTGGCTCCTGCGCGTCGGTCAGCAAGCCCCTGCTGCTGTAGCTGTTGCTGCAGTTGCCTCATGTGCACTTGCTGCTGGATATCGGGTGCATCGCTGCCTCCACTAACGGCAGTGGCGACGCCTGCAGCGGCACCTGCAGCTACGGTAACTGTCGACGGTGAAGTCTGCTGTTGCACCCTGTCCTCCTTTAAACTTTTTTTCTCGTTTTTGTGGCTGCAGCTGAGCTGATAGAAAGTCTCCTCCCGCAGCCCAGTGTATCCGCAACTGCGGCAGCATACTGCCTGGAGGTGAGCACCTCTGAAAAGAGAAGGCAAAAAGTTCCAGGGGCTGCTCAGGCCCCCCAACTCAACCTCTAGCATCTCTAACAAACGATGCTGCAGCTCGTTTGCATCCTCCTGCGACGAAAGCAGCACAAAGTACCATGTCGCGGTGTGATAATTGCAACGGCAGCATCTGAAACATCCCGAAAACAGTTGCTGCTGCAAATGGCCTGCAACAGCAAACCCAGCATCAGCAGACGAAACATGTAAGCGGCACCACCAAAGACAGTAGCGCCAAGAACTGGCATACGCGCTCAACCTTAAAGGATGAAGCCAAAAACAGCAACACCAGCGGCAGCCTACCTGACAGGAGACGTCCTCTGCAAGCAGCTCTGCTAGAGAGTCAGGCCTGAGAGCAGCCTGTACACCGCATTGCAGCAATGCGAATATTCGTTGCAGCTCCGAGACGAGGGCATACCTGCTGCTGCACAGCCACTTGCATGCAGCAGCAGCAGTAGCCTCGTCTAAGGCCCAAGGTGGAGCGTCAGTTACAGCACCTGCAGGGTGTGGGCTCGCTGTCTTGTTGCTGCTACTACCGCTGCAGCTCTGACTTCCCATTGTTACTTGCCCATCTTGATCACGAGGTGACGATTCACCTGAGAGGTTCGTGCCTGAAATTGCTGCTTCCGTGGTTACGGCAGCTGCAGATGATGCTGCCCCTGTTGCTATTGCTGGTGCTGCTAATGGGGTCTTGAAAAAGAGGTTTCTGACTTCCTTGGTTTCCCCAGGAATGGATGAGACACTCTCGTCTATGCTGGCCACCTGCTGCTGCTGCTGCGCCTGCTGCTGGTTTAGTGCCACTGCTTCGTTTGTCTGGTGCACGACACTGTGTTGCTGGTACCGCAACTGTCGCTGTTGCTGCTCCTGGTGCTGCTCTTTCTGCTGCTGTTCAGCATCCTCGTCCACACAGATGACACCTTCGGCATGCACAATGCCTTTCTCTCGCTGCTGCTGCTCTGCATATCGCAGCTGCTGCAGAGTGGGTAGCAGCAGCAGAGCCTGCCTGAAGTGCACATTCATGTACAAAGCTTGTAGAAATACATTCATGTAGCATGTGGCACCCAAGTTCTCTAGTCCTACATAGCGTCCAGTCCGCAATAGGCAGCTCTGTAGGCAGTCGTCTTGTTGCTGCTGTGGCGGCGATGGTAAAAAGCCAGCCCTGTTGTTGTTGCTGCTGCTGCTGCTATCTTGGAGCTGTTGTTGCTGCTGCTGTTGCCTGCAACAGGCTGAGAACCAGCGCACGTTGTTTGCAAGCTGGCTGTCTGTTTGCTGGGTCTCCTTGAGTTTACGCGTGTCTTTACTGCTATTGCTGGTCTTGCTGCTACTGCTGGCACCCTTGCCCCAAAGGCCGCTCTTGAACTCCCCCATTCCGTAGACAGATAGCGGATGGCTCTCTACGTGGACGTCTCTGGGCACAGTGAATCCGACACGTAAATTGTAAGCAAACAATACGTCGCTAAACCAACAGTGTTGCTGCTGGTGCTGCTGGCGTTGCTGTTGCTGCTGCTGGTGCTGCTGCTCTGAGGGACGCCACTGACGGCGACCAGGGCGGTTTGTTGGGGTTACTGTCGGTGGTGCAGGTACTCTTCCTGCAGGCGATGCTGCACTTGGCCGCTCCAGACTCTGCATGCAATTAACTGCAAAAGCTATATCGCCCCCCATAGTTACTGCTGCTGTCTGTGGTGCTGCTGGCGCTCCTATCGCTGCAGGAGTATCCACTGATCCAGTCACTCTAAAAGCCACCTCTGACGCATTATCGACGACTTTCCCGTCAATTTTTACCTCCCCACCAGGATCCGGCAACCCTCCAGGTGGTGCTACTACTGGGTCCACTGTTTCCTTCGCAACAAACGCACCGCGTACTGCTGCACCAATATATGGACGCTCGCCTTCTTCTGGGCATCTACAGAAGGGGTTAAATTCGGGTTTTGGGCAAGTACCGGTGGCTGTTGCTGTTGCTGCTGTTGTTTCTGCCCTTGCTGCCATCTTCCCCGCTCCTGCTGCTTCACTGTGCTGATCTTGAGAATTTCGTCTGACTGGTAGGTTGCTTTCTGGGATAGCTACAGCAGGCGAAGCTGCTGCTGCTGGTGCTACTGAAAACTGTGGTGATGTTTTCATTTTGTAAGCTGCTCTAGCCGTACCCTGTGCTTTTTGATGCTGATGAATGCGCTTTTATCAACTATTTCTGGTGCAGCACGTGCAGCAGAAGCAGCAGACGTAGGAGCGGCACGAAGCCTCATCAATACTTCACTTCGCGACAGTCTTGTGCCTGTCCTTCGTTATGTCAACCTCCTGCGTCGGTGAAAGCGCCCACTTCCGTTTACGCTGATACTTTTGGTCTGCGTGATACTCCTATAGTTTGGAGCATCTATAGACTGGAGCGTCTCTGCTTTCTTCCCGCTGCTGCTGCTGTTGACCTTGGGAATCTCGAGAGGAGCAGCTGCTCATGGAGATGCTGTGATAGTCGCTGATTCCTGCTGAGGCGCGTAAGTTAAGCCATTGTTGACCGATTTTGCCATGCTGAACATGCAGCTGTTGATGTTACTACTGTTGCCGTTACTGCTGTTGCCGCTGCTGTGTTGTACGTTCGGCTTGGGCATCGGCGTCATGCTGTCAACTAGCTCTGGACCCCAGCAGCCGCTTTCACTGGTGTGTCTCCATCCCAGCTACACTCGCGTGCACGATCACTGCTGACGCTGACATCACCTCTGCTGTTGTTGCTAGTATTTTCGTCGTTCCTGCTGTTGTCGTAGGGCAGTAATCACATGCATGAGCAGGCGCAGAGCGTCACTTGCTGGCCTGTGTCTCTCGCACCACTACCTGCCAAGCCGTCCAATCCTTCCCCAGAGCTGCAGCAACCGCAGCATTGGCTGTGTGCATATACTCTTGATGAGCTCCACCCCCTTGACAGCTGATAACCCTGCAGCAACAGCAGCAGCAGCTGCTGCTGTTACAGCTCGCTGCAGCAGCACCACCCGCTCCCAGACCCGTAGTTCAGCTCAGAAGATGGTATTATTAAAAAAATACTGCTGCTGCTATTGTGGAACAGCAGCAGCAGCAGCAGCTGCAGCCACAGTATCGAGGGCCTCTTCCTGCATGTATCGCTTATGTCTGGCTTGTTCGATAGCAGCAGTAGCAGCTGATTGGCGACTTTTAACGATAATTTGGGTTGACTTTTACAGAAATATAGGGGGGGCTGCAATGGTTAAGGCGGTGAAGGGAGTGGCCCTAGCACCGCAGGTCCTCAAGGACGTGGCGGCGCGGTAGGCAGGTACGTCTTTGCTGCTTTTCCGCCCACCTCACGATAAAATAATACATGAGGAATATACTACTTCTGTTGTTTTAGACACAAGCATCCTCAGACAGACGATGAGTATTGTAGTCCAGCGAGAAGAAACAGACGCGATGTCTTCCAAGAGGGCTCGTGTTTCTAAGGGGTTCCAAAGGCGTGTCAGAGGCATTCGGGCCTCGCAGGCTAGTCCTTCTGGTGAATATAACATTGAGCTTTTATCTCTTGAAAGTTCATATATATTCCTGCGTAGGAGAGGCATATCTCTTCCGTTCCACCACCCACGCCGGGAGTTCATACATCCGTAACACAAGCTATATTTTGGAGACATCAAATGCCGGGATTCGCCAGAAGTGGCAGCCATAAAGGCTGTACAAGCTGCGGTATGCCAAAAGCGCCTCTGAAGGAAGGAAACCCCTTGAAAGGTGTCGAGGTTCTTGCCTTTTCGTGGACTGCTGCGCTCGCAGTGCCGGTAGTCAGTATACGGATGCACTGGCTCGTAAAAGGGCAATAGTATCAGTAGCAACTTGGAATCAAACAAGTGTAAAGAGCGGTGATCTAATCCGCAATTGGATATGTATGCAACGAGCTGCGGTACCTCTGCAACCCAGCCAAGACAAGGATCGCCTCCAAGTGAAGAGAAGAAGCCCCAAAAGCAGGTAAGAATAATGAAGAAAATTACCTTTTGTTTCAGCGCAGTCGCAAGGAGGCCCTCACTGAGGCAGCAGCAACTGCTGCTGCTGCTGGCTCATGCGGATGCGCTATGGACAAAGGCGCTGAGGCAGTGAGTGCTGATGCTGTTGCTTTTGTGTCCTCTGCAGCCGCTTTGGCAGCAAGAGCAGCGGCAAGAGTATCGAGCTTGTCTATTAAACTCTCGTTGTCCGTCTCAGCCAATACGCACCGCCGAGTTGCAGCTTCGAGTTGGGCTGCTGCATTGCGCAGCTGATCCTGCCGTTGCTGCAGCTCGGTCTGCAGCACCAGCAGCGGCAACGGCAAGTCATATGCTCAACTTTACCAAACAGACCTTGTTTTGTTGCCGCGCAGCAGGTCAAAATGCTGCCGTTGCTGATGGTCCTGCTGCTAGCGGGTCTGTTGCTAGCTAACCTGCAAGGCTGCGTTCTCAGCTTTCAGTGCTTCTTGGCGTTGCTGCCCCTCGGCTTGTGTCAGTGTCAACTGCAACAAGGCGCCACACGGAGCACTGGCTGCTGCAACTGGTGCTGCTACTGATTGTGAAGCACGTCGTGGGGTTGTATTCGCAACTGCTGCTCCAAGGCTGCGGGCGTGCACGAGGCCTTACGTGCGCGACGAGCTTCTCCGTTTGCTGCTGTCGTTGTTGCTGTTGTTTCTGCTGCTGCTGCTGCTGCTGCTGCTGTGCTCGCAACTAGCAACGCAACAGCACAATGAACGGAAGACTGTAGACGCTCACAGCTTGGCAGCAACAGCAACAAAAATAACAGCAACGCCGACGGGGCCTACTTGTGCAGCTACTTCCTCTGCCGCCTCCACGCGTCGCTGCAGTTGCCACTGCTGCTGCTCGCTCTGCTTCAGCAGCTGCTGCAGAAGTTCGATGGACTCTTCAGCCTTTCGTTTGTCCGCCTCTAGAGCGGACACAGCCTAAACAGCAGCACAAGGCTAGCATCAGATGCAGCAACTTCAGTTACGGCAGCATGAGTAGCAGCAGCCCCACAACAGGCACACCTGGGCTTTTGCCTCCAGAATCCCAATATGCTCTTGCTGCACCCGCCTCTGAGCCTGGGAATCATTTAGTGGCAATTACAGCGTTCACAGGGGTAAAAGCCAACGTAGCAAGGGCAGTGGGAGGTACAGCAGCTCTGCAGTAAGTAGCCGAGCTCAGCATTGTAGCTCCGACGGCAGCAGCATCGCTTCTTACAGTCCCTTACCTCGGCGCTCCTGGATCTTTCAAGCTCGGCTGCAAGAAGTTCGTGCTGCAGGTCTACCACCTGAGCAGCAGTGGGGACAGCACACAACGGCAGCATGTGTACATGACAACTGGGAGCGGACAGAGAGATCTTGTCATCAGCAAATCCCTATTCAGAGCATGTGAAGCTTAAACGTTCCGCCCTCAACGGACTGTCTTGCGGTGTTCTGCCAGCGTCATTGCCTGTGCCTCGAGCTGCGAACGAAGATGCTGCTCCATTTGCTGCTGTTTTTGCTGCTGTAGCTTCAGCTGTTGAAGCTCCTGTTGCAGCTGTTGGTGCTGCTGTTGCCTTAAAGGAGATGCTGGGCATGTGCCGCTTGTGCGTTGCTTCTCTTGCTCCAATCGCAATGCTACTTCTGAAGCAAACGCCACAGTCATGAACGCTGTGGTACTAATTGCAGTGGCCATGATGCCATTGCTGCTCCTACAGCAACCAATGATGCTAAGCCGGCTCTTGAAGTCCAGACAAACCTGAAAGTTGTAGCTTCCGCCTCGTCGCCTGCAAGCGACGTGGCAACCGCAACAGCACCGTCAATTTCAATTCCAACAAAGCAAAAACAGAGGCAGCAATGGCAGCAGAGATAGCAGTAGCAAGCATAAGAGTGCCGGCACATGCGCAAAAGGAACAGCAACGTGAGCTGCGCAGTAAGTGTTGCGCAGCAACTCACTGCAAGCTCCTCCTGCAACGTAGCAAACTCCTCGAGTGCCTGTGCATCTCCAATGCAGCGGCAGCGGCACATAACAAACGCATTCACAGATATCTTTTTCCCCCTTGTGGAACCCCTAGCATCGAAACATGAAGCTGCGTCATTCCAAGAGGCTTCAGAGGGGTGGAAGTGGCAATGAAAAAATGCAAATTCTGAGCTTTCAGTCTTTATGTTCCCAAGTCCTATTCGTGAAGAATTAGGAATTAAGACGTACTGGCGTGCCAAAATTCGAGGATGGTTTTGGTACACTGCTGAAGCAGCAACACGAACAAAAGCTGCGTTTTAGCAGAGCAGCAGGAACAGTACGCTAGCAAGAGCAACAAGGCAGAAGCAGCAGCCGCAGCAAGCGACTTTGCTTTAACATAGAGTTGCATGCAAAAGACACGCTAAAGCCTGATATTGCACGAGACGTACGGAGTGACTGCAGCAGCAGGCTCTGCTGGGTTGGTAGCAGCACCAGAACCAGCAACGGCAGCAACATGCTCGTGCTGCACGACAAATCGCACAGAAGAGATAAAAAGCGGCCTTCACTGGCAGCACTATAACCACAGTAAGGAGTAAACGCGCAGGGAGTGTGCAGCGGCAATTAGACTTACACAAGTAGCCCAGCTCTGCTGCTGCTGCTGCTGCTGCTGCATATTTTGTTGTTGCAGCTGCTCCTCATGCCGTTTCTGCTGCTGCAAAAGCAAGGCAGCGTGCCGATGCGCGGTCTTGCTGGCTGCTTGAAGTCCGAAAAGCGCTTCCCGCATTTCATTGTTGCGCTTGCGTTCAGCCTCAAGCTGCTGGTGGAGGTGTCGTATCTCCTCCTGCTGCTGCTGCATCCTCTGTTCCTGCTTTGCAGCCTGCAGCAGCAAAGCTATGGAAGGGGTTAAGCTTGGCATGCTGTGTCCGTTTATTCCTAAAAGCTATTTCTGCTGCTGCAACAAACCTGAATCTTCTCCATGCAATTCTTCTGCCGCAGCACTTCCTGTTCCTTTTCCGCTGCTGTCGCCCTGAAGCGGCAGCAATAGATGCAGCAGCAGCAGACGCCTAAGTAAAAGACGAAGCAAATACACTTTCGCAAGCGGACCATGGGACAGTGCGCTAACATAAATGTGTTGGCAACAGAAAACATTGTCACAAACGCAGCGACCATGAGAATGGCGTAGGCAGGAGATCCCTGCGGCTGTAAAAGCTGTACGGGACGAAGGGCAAGTAAAGTTGTTTACGGAAGATGAAGGACGGAGAAAAACACGCCAACGAATAACCAAATGGTCCTAGATGGTTTACTCACTTTTCTTTCGCATGCTGAAGGCCGCCCTCAAAATTTATTACCCTTGATATCCACTGCTTCAATTCTGCAGCAACTTCCTCCTTCTCAGCCTGCAGCAGCATCAACAGCAGTAGCAGCAGCTAACAGTAAGTTTAGCAGCAGCACAGACAGCTCATGGTGTGCATCACCACTTGTGAATGGAAGCGTGAAATAGCAGCAATAGCAGCAGCTTCTGCTTCTATTGCTGCCCTCAATACCACGACTGTGCCTTTGGGTTTTCTGCTGCTGCTCCGACAGCTATTTGATTGCCTTTGCAGTGAACTCCCTCTCATGCTGTTGGCAACAGGATGTGTTGGCTTGTAGTCCGTACTATTGCAGCCGCTACTGTTGCTGTACCTGCGCCGCTCTTAGCTGTTTTTGGAGGGAGTTGCAACGTTGCAGCAGCAGCCGGCGTTCTGTTGTGGCGTCGCCTCGAGTGCTCCTTAGCAGCAGCAGCCTCCTGTTGGAGGCTTTGCTACTGCTCGCGGCAGCAGTAGGGCGGACTAAAGATCTGCTGCTGTTCCCGCTTTTCAGGCTAGCAGAACGCAACGCCTGCAGCGGCATTAGCAAGCTTAGTTTAGATGGAAAAAATTCAAACCACGGCAGCAAGTAGATAATAGAGAGAGGATAGCCTACACGAACAATGGAAGCATAAACTCATGGGAGCATGCACGCTGCAGCACCTGATGGCTAGCGTTTAGCGCGTCAAAATCCCCCTGAAGATCTCTCAGTTCTTTCTCTTTTGAAAGCAGCAAAAGGCGCAGTTTCGTTTTCTCCTCGTTATCCTGCGGTTTCTGCAGCTCATGCAACTCCCCTATTTCCTTTTCGTGGTTCAGTTGCTGTCGAGACAGTTGCTGCTGCGGCAGCTGGCACCCATCCCGTAGCTGCTCCAACAGCTCTGAGGCTCCTGCGGCATCTCCTGCAGCAGCCACGCGGCCGGACAGAACCAGCAAGAATATGAAGTCCAATGACCGTGCTACAACAGGGCAATTTACTAGGGCAAAGACTGCATAAGCGGCAGCAACAGAAATTAAGCAGCAGAAGCGCAACTGCAACGATGGCTGCATGAGCAGGGAAACACGAAACAGTAGCCCCAGCTACAGTAATACAAACCGTGGTTACAGCAAAGACAGCAGGAAGAAATAATGCAGCAGGAGCCCTACGCAGTTTCCCTTCTCCCTCGAGAGTGAGTGATCTGAAGCACGCCAGCGTATGCATGCACAAACAGTCTTTAGGATACGCAGCAACATGCAGCAGCTGCGGAACTAACAGCGAACACGGCACAATACAGGTTCACGTCGGCCAAAGAGGGTCGTGAGGTGTTGGAATTCGAGGCACCAGCTGTAGCTGAGGCAGTTGCAGCGCGTATGGCCGGAAAAGTCAAGCTGCGGCACACAGCTTCCCAAGTAACGATAAGTAACCAGCAGCGGCGGTTTGCGCATCAGTTGTAAACAAAATGATCGGCAAACGACAGCAACATGAACAGTAGAAACAGTCACGATAACTCCAGACGTTCCAACAGTAAGAGCAGTTGACAGAACAGCAACGGTGGAAACGCGGGCAGAAAGTTACGTGCAACTAAAGACAATAGCGACCTGCCCCTGGCGATCTGTGGCGTTTGCTGCTGCTGGCGTTTGCCGCTTCGTATTTTCCAGCAACAGCGCTCTGCATGACCGTAGCTCTTCCTGCAGCTGCTGCTGATGTCGTTGCTGCTGCCGTAGCTGCCGGTGTACTGCTTCTGCTTCCCTTTTGTACTTTTCTGCTTCTGCTGCCTCCCGCTGCTGGCCAGCAGCGGCAGCAGCGGCAGAGACGGTTTCTTCACGCAGTCGCTGCTGCAGCTCTCTGTACCTGAGGTGCAGATACAGCGGAAGAAACGGGAATAGTCCATATGTGCGGCTAACGAGGAAGCGAACCTTGCTGTTGGCGATTGGACCGGCACAAGAGCAGCTGGCGCCGAAGCTTCGCGGTGCAGTTACCATTAGCAACATGCAGTACACCAGCAGGAATGCAATGGAAGCAGAGGCATCTGCCGGGTGTGTGTACACCTGATGATGAGGGCCCTGAAGTGCCCAACAGATTTGACTAGGTCAGAGAGCAGTCGGGAGGCGAGCTGGCAGCTTTTGGCGTCCAGATTGTCCTTGTATCCCAGAGAGTGCAGCTGCTGCTTCAACTTGTGCAACCGGCACTTCTGTTCCTCCGTTGCAACCTCTTGTTCCTCCTGCTGTTGCTCGGTCTGGTCAATGTGCCGCTGCTGCTGCTGCCGCTGCTGCTTTGGGTACTCTTGCTGCCGAAGCGCTGCGGCGACAGTATACGAATTGACTCCTGAAGGAGTACGGGGAGTAATTTTCTGTCGTTGCTGCTGCTGTTTCTCCCTGTGCTGCAGATCATGCTTCTGAGGCTCTAGCCGTAGCAACTGGCGTTGCTGCTGCTCGTACAGCAGTGGGTTCAATGGAATCCACGGAGCATTTAAAGACTTCATCGCTGCAGCTTGTCTCGAACCACTAGCTAGAGCTGCGATCTCCGTTGCTTTTGCAGCCGCCGCGGGAGAAAGATGGTGCGGATTATTGCCCCGCGCTGCAGCAGAGCCAGCAGTAGCAGGCTGGTGGAGACTGACAGGGCCCTCCATAATGCGCCGCACGGAAAAACCGGCTACTGGGTTTAAAAGTCTGGGAAGCGAATGCGCAGATCCCCCATTTGATGCGCTTCTTGCGCTGCTGCTGCTGCTGTTGCTGTTGCTGCTGCCATTGCGACTGTTGCTGCTGCTTCTGCTGCGACTAGTGGGCCCCGATGCCTCTTGTTGTGTCCGAGACAAACAGATTTGGTCAGCAGTGTCCCCACTATTGGTGAGACTGCTGCTGGCATCTTTGTTGGAGCTATCATGCTGCCGGTTACATTCCTTGGTGGGGAATTCCCCATGTTTTGGCTGTCCCATGCTATGTTCTTTCTGATTGCCACGCGGCATGAGCTACGAACATCGAGTGTTGGTTCGGAGGCGCCGTCCCTAGTGCTCACTCGTTGCGGGCGAGTAAGAGCTCTGTAAGAAGCAGTTGCAGCTCCTGATATAAGTGCTGCAAGCGAGTGATAATCAAAAACGTGGAAGCACGCGGAGTCTTGGTGGACTTGCTCTCCCTGCTAGCGCTGCTGTCCTGGCCATCCCCCTTTTCCCCCATCTGCGACAGCTGGTCCACCCAAGCCTTTAGTAGAGCACTGAGGCATGAGCGGCACCAGCAACAGGCCGTAATATAAAGCAGGAGCGTTGAAAATTTGGAAATAATTAGGGATATTCTCAACCAGGAACACAGGGTGGCGTTGGGGCCCGCTACCGACTGTGTTTATGAGTGGGGTTGCTTCACGGGCTGCCAGCTCATACTCAGTGCTCAAAGTAACTGATGAGAGCAGATAATATGATTCAAATCGAGAAGTGACATCGACTGAATGGTGTACTTTACTTTGAGTTCCCGTGACCCCCATAAGCTCCCCCTTTTTAGCTTCCCAATGCATTGATTGATATAGAATTCTAGTTTTCATCAGAATGTCATAATCATTTGCGCTGCGCATACCTATGAAATGGTATATTCAAAGGAAACATAAATACAAAGATAAAGCAAAGAACGGAAACGTCAGCCACCTGTGGGAATCGAACCCACGACCTTTTGATTACGAATCAAACGCACTACCAACTGTGCTAAGGTGGCGCCATGTCTGCTCGCTAGAACCTGCAGCAAAAGACCCTGCGAGAACATGGCTCACCTAGATTTTCATTCAAAAGGTTTATTTCTACAGCCTCCCTCCTCCAATATTTTAAAATGTTCATTGCCAGTAGTACACAAACCTTGAGCTTTGCAGCAAAGAAGACATCCACTCCCTGGAGCCCATGGGAGCACTTCTGCAATTTCGTGCCCAATAAGCGCAGCATGAGCAGCAGCATCAGTACAACTGAATTATTAGCTTCAAGATGATTGAAAATCCTTAGTTGAATCCAGGTTAAGGTGTAGTTGGCTGTTTTACGTGATAGGGGCGGACGACCAGGGTCTGTCGGCCCTGATCGTATACTGCAAGCGCAGTCTCGCTGCAGGCTCAAGCGTCTTGTGCTGTTGTATCTTTGCCTGTTTGATTTAATGTAAATATTTCCCCCCACTATCTGCTGTTCCCAACGGCGCTGCAACGCGCAGCTGCGCTGCTCGTTCTATGGCCTGGCAGCTCACAGCGGACGACGCACAAGCCTACGGGGGCCCTAGTCGAAGGGCGCCTCGCCAGCCTTTTCCGTTTTTATCTGTAGCAAATGCGGGCAGCAGCAGGAACAACAAGAGCAGCAGCAACAACAGCTGCTGCAGCAGCTGCAGCAGCAGCTACGGCAAGAGCTGCTGCACGGGGTATCTCCTTCTTCATCGGGAGACCCTTCGGTCTCACATGCCTCTTCGCTGCTATAGCATTCAGTGCCTTTAGGCCCACCGACGCGCTGCAGCTGAAACATCAGCAGCCAGCAGCAAATGCTTCTCTCCCTATGGCCTGGGCCTCACAAGGCTATGGCCGTCTCATGGGGATCTCAACGCGGGCCCCTTTGGCAGCCAACAGAGGAGATGCTCTTTCCTTACTCAGACGCCGTCCTGCCCCGGTTGCAGCAGCAGGGACTGCTGCAACTGCGGCCTTAATGACTGCGGCAGAAGCGGCCGATGCAGCAGCCATCGCGGCAGCAAAAGCAGCGACAGCAGCCAAAACAACCGCGTCATCTTTGTTCCCCTATGGGTTGCCCCCCGCTCTTTCCCCCCAGTCAGCAGCAAGCCCAAAAACTGCAGCGGCACTGGACGAGGCGAAGGAGGTCATTGAAAGGGAGATGTGGCGCCTGTACAATACACAGCAGCAGCAACCGCAACAGAAGCAGCAAAAGCTGCTCTCTGCACAGCAGGTGGAACAGCTCATTGGATTTTCGAGAGACTTCTGCAACTCTGCGAAAATCTCCGGCAAAGCGACTGCTGTAGAATGCGTCGTTAAGCTGCTGTCAGCCTTTCGTCAATATTGCCTCATCCACAGTAGCTCCTGCGCCGCAACTTTTAGTTTCTTCGCTTCCTGCTGCTGCTGCTGAAATACCGATAGCAACGAGCAAATATGGCTCCTTCAGTTATAGCCTTCGTAGTTTCGACTGCCCCGCCTCTTCGGTGCCTCTGCTGCCAATCTTACGAGTCTCCTTTGCTTCTGTTACCCTATCTTTATCTCTCCTTCATCCACCTTCCCTATTGTTCGTCCCTGACTTTCTGCGTCAGTGTGTCTTTCTCCGTCCTGAGAACGTTTCACGACTTAGCAATGACTGCAGCTGCTGCTGTCCTACGGAGTTGCCGCTGCTGAGTTTTTGTCTCGTGAGCTAATTAAAGCTCCTGCTGCTGCTGGTGCCGCTGTGTGTGTGTGTGTATGCAGAAGCGTGCTGCAGCAATGCATGCGGTGTTCATCGTATGTATTCTCAGCGTTCAGTGCGGCGCAGAAAAGCCCCATGGACTTTACTGAGTGGTCATTGTCCATTTGGGAGCCTCTTATAGATCTGGAAAACAGCAAGCTGCATGTACGCGGCAAACTCTATTTTTTAATGAAGCAGGTTTCCCGCAGCCTTAAGTTTCTTTTGTAGAGGCCAACTTTCATGACTCACTCAGTTCCACTCTGGCTATGTTGCGCCTCTCTTCGGTGTTTGGTTATGGCTTGTGCCCATCGGTGCCTTTTTCGGCTGCTCTGCGCTCTGTCCTTTTCAATGATTTTCGTAGTCCCTATGCCTGTGCGCCTCTCTGCTCCTTCACTCCGCGAACTTACCTTATTTTACTTTGACCCGTTCCTTTTCGCGTGCTCGTCTTGACGTGCTTGAACGTCTCTGCTTATAGTTCTCTCTCTGAGCAGGCTTTAAATTTCTTTTTGAACCTGTCTGTGTTTTTCGTATGCAGGTTTGTCATTAGTCGTGCCTCAGCGCCTTCCATATATATTTGTCCCTAAATTCACCTGATTTCTGTTTCCCGTGCTCTGTGTCTCTGCAGGTCTCTGAAGACACTCTGCTTAGGTTATCTCGGCACCTCAGGTCTGGGGGCAACGCCGTGCTACTCTCAAATCACCAGACTGAGCCCGACCCTCTCTTAGCGCGGCTTCTATTCCGCAAAAGAGGATTTAATGATCTTTATGAGGCGCTTACTGCCGTGGCTGGCTACAGGTGGGGCACAGAGAAACAACGGCTTACGCAGACTGCAAGTGTTGTAGTGGACACTCACCATTAATTCCATCTTGAGGCCCTACTGCAGTGTACGTTCAGCACAACGTTTTGTTCTGGACGCGTTGTCTTCGCATTTTCAGTGTGCATCTCTTTCATTCGCGGCCCCTGCTTTTGACTTCTACTTCATTAGCGGATGGTTTGGCTGAAATCGCTTTTGCTGCCCTCGCTAAATCGTCGCGCCCCTGTGTGATTATGTCTCCGTCTGTGGCTGTCTCATTCGGTCCCCTTTTTGCGTTCACCTACTATGAATGAGCGTACGCCGGGCAGCCTGCCCCACTCTGTTCTCTCCCCCTACTTCTGTGTAACTGTTTGTGCTTGAATTCGATGTTGTCTTAAGGGTACGCTCGGACTTACTGTCAGTGCCGTTTTCAATGAGCTGCGACATGATTTGTGTGCACTCAAAGAAGCATCTGTCCTCTGGTGCCGACGGGCTGGAGCAGCAACGGCGAGAGAACGTGCAGGCCATGCAGGCGTTGCAACACCTGCTGGAGAAAGGAGGCAGTCTGATATGGGTGGCCCCCAGCGGGGGTCGTGATAGGGCCAATCAGCAAGGGGTGTACGCACAACCGGACCCTTTCGATGCAAAAACCGTCCAGACCTTTTCTCTCTTTGCAAAACGCGCCCGAGATTCCTCAGGCCACAAGACCCTCTTCTTCCCTATGGCCGTCTATACAGCCCCTATCTGCCCTCCTCCTAAAGAGGTACCTATAAAGAATAGATATGCACATACACAAGAGAGATGAGCACGCAAGCTAATCCTATTCATTCCAGTGTGTGCTTTGGGTGTGCGTGAGAGTGCATATCCACAAGTTCCCAGTACACACTTGTGCATGATGCTCAGTACATACTTGTGCAGACGTACTAAAGGGTGAATATGTAAGACAACTATGTATCTCTCCGCGCACTCGTGTGCATCAGTATGCATGCGTAGGATTAGATGCCTTTGTGTATTCACGGAGTCCTGTATACCTATATCTACGTCGTTCCGTGCAAGCTTGAGGGTAAGTGCACCCACTTATCTTCTGAGTTTTTGTTTTTCATTGCTTCTTAAAGGACAACTGTACTCACTTGCCGTTGATGGCGTCTGCTTGTGCCTGTGCCCATGTGCCTCCTTGGTTTTTGCCGTTAGCTCTGTCCGCATATGCGTTTTCGACTGGTGCCTGAAGTGTTGGGGAATATGTTTACTATAGGTTGCAAAGGAGCTGGGGGAGACGCGGAGTTGCAACTTTTCTCCCGTAGGGCTGGCCATAGGGGAGCCCTTGGAGGCCGACCTGTCTTCAAGCCTACTGACTGCCAAGGCGGAAGAACAGACGAGAGCCCTTTACTCCGCAGTGTCATCTTTCCCTTCTTGACCTAAGCTCTAGACCCCAATTCACGCCATCCGACGAACCCTAGTAGGGAACGGCTTTCCAAGTCGCCGTCGCATGTCCTCCCAAGCACCTTTTAGGGACTTAACACAGCCAGGGGCCTTGGTATTTAGGTTAAGCGCTAAAGGTTCCTCAAACCGGTAGCCCCTAATTATTTCCGGAAATTGCTGTAATGGATTACGACCACCTCAAAAACTAAGTCTTGAACGCCTGCAGAAATTGCGCAGCAGCAAGTGTTGCTGACCGAAAGGCCTCAAGGCACCTTCATTCTCTCAGTCGCATGCATTTTCTGCATCTGCCCTTGCTTAGACTTCCTGCAGTAGCAGGTGCTGCAGTGCAACTGCCTGCTTGAACATACGGCAGCTGGGAGAAAATGCGAGGGTCTTGGCTCTGCCGGCTTCCCTCCTCACTGACAGAAGGGAAGCGACCGCTTAACCGGTCTGTTGTTGTGTAGTCAAAGACAGAATACAAGACAGGAAAAAAGGACAATGCAAAACTTAACACAGCGTTTTTGTTTTTGCAGCCCGCGAACCAAGCAGCATGAGTTGCATAGATGGGTGCAAGCGTGCTTGCAAATTTAACATGTCGCCTGCGGTCCAGCATGGTGTATCACCTCCTAGAGCAGCGGCAGGCTAACCTTACGCGCAGTTTGGTGCCGTGCTTTGAGAGTGGATGTCAAAATTTACAGCCTCGCTTGCTGAGGAGTGCAAACAAGGTCGATGGAAGGAACGGGAAGACAAACAAATGGATAACATCCGTAGTTTTAGTGTCTTGTTCAGGGCTTGCGGTTTTGAGGCCGTCTACGCTGGCGTCTTCTTTGTTTTGCAGGCTAGGAATATCTGCGTTTGTCTTTTCCCATCCCTGTCAACATAATTGTTATAGTGTGTGTGTCACCGTCTCTCCACCCTCACTTTTTTTCCTTGTGATTCGGCTTGTGCTGTCATTCAAAATTAGTTTCTGTTTGCACTTTGTACCGGTTCTTTTCGCCTTGTTCAATTGAAGTCTTTGTTAATGATGTGAGGACCAATTATTGACGTGTGATGCGCCTATATGCTTTCACGCGTGTGTATTTGTATCTGCCTATTTACACGCGTCTACCCATGCTTGCATCTGTATGAACCCATATCCATGGATATCTGTTTAGGTGCATGCTTGGCTGTACAAGAGCATATATGTACGTCCCTATGCACAGACATGCATAAAATACGTGTATGCGCGCTTGCAGTTTTGGCGTATGCGTGGCTTCTGAACACATGCACTGTGCGCAAGCGCTTAGCTACCAGTATGTGAACGCGTGGCCTGGCTTTTCCTGTCGTCTAGGGTTGGATAATCGCACTGCATGTGTATATATATACATGCGTACAAATGTGCGTTAATGTGTACATATATGCACAAGCGCTTCGTTACATTCATCCATCTCTACGTACAGATGCCGTTTGTATGCAAGGGCATCAGAACATTTACAGAGTGGTACACACACAGCTAGGTCTTCCTGCTTTAAGATAATTTGTATTTGTATGGGAATACAATGCTTGAGTATATGTTCTCTGCAGTTGCTGGGGGTTTTACTACGCTAAAATAATTCATATTCAAAGGGGGGTACAATGCTGGAGTATACGCTGTTCTGCAATTCCTAGACTCATCTCCTCTGTATGTTCATCGCAGCATGCAGTGGCCTTGTCCTTCAGCTACAGTATTCGGGGTATGTGCCTTGACAGGGTAACGATAAGGGTCTATGGAAATACGTTTATTCTCCCGCGGCTGCTGCAGTCACGGCTGCAGCAGCTGCATCCGTTGCTACCGCTACTGTGGCCACTCGCACACTCCAGTGGTGCCGCCGCCGCTGTTAAAGCCTAAGCGTTGCACCGCATGCAGCAGCAGCAAGTGTTGCTCCTTTACGCAGCTTAAAGATTTTCGTTGCGTCTACCAACATTAGCCAAGATTGAGCTGAAAATACCTCCAGAGCAGCGGCCAAGAGGCAAAGGTCCTGCTGCTCTTTCTGTTGCTGCTGCCGTAGCTGCTGTTGTGGCAGCGACGTGCATGCTTCACCAGCAAGTGTTCTTATGTTGGGGGCATTTGCCAGGGCCTCGGGGAGCTGCTGCGCTGTTGTTGCTGCTGTCGCTGCCCACGGGAGCGGCTGTGACTCCTGCGATTTCGCCCGTGGGAATTCCCTTGACGCTGCTGGTACTGCTGCTCCTGCTGGGGAGGGTGCAGGAGGGCCTGTTGTTGCAGTGGGTAGTTTGGCTGCTGCTGTTGGGTGCACCGCTGCTGAACCTGCTGTTGCAGGGGCTGGGGCTGCTGTGGCTGCTGCTGCGACTGCTGCTGCGGTGGAGGCGGCTGTGGCTGGCTGAGGGGTGAAGAAACCGGATGCGCTGCAGACAGAGCAAGGGCCGGATACTCCGGTTGCTGCTGCAGCTGCTGTGGCTGCTGCTGCTGGTAGACCGATTGCTGCTGCTGTTGTGCCTGGCTCTGCTGCTGGCTGCTGGGGATGAGGTGCTGCACTCTGAAGAAAACAGAAACCATACAGGGGCGGAGAGGACCGCAGCAATTCATTCTGAGCATCTTCACATGTACATGCAGATACGTGACTTTGGGACTGCATCGTGCTAACAGGGTATCCCTTCTTTCTCAGCCGACAAACCCGCAGTATCCTTCCTCGGCACTATTTAGGCAACAACCGCAGAAGCATCCACCGGCATCTCACTTTGTAAGCGCCAATGCCTCTTGGACTAGTAGCATTTGCCCCTGGACTGCTTCTCTATCATACGGAATATTCTCTAGCTTGAGGGCTTCCTGAGGCGTGAGCAGTTTCAGTGCGGCCCTTGCAGTCAAAAATTCCTCTTCGCTACGGAGGCGGCAAAGTGCCGTTGAGAGCCACTCGCTGCGGGTCGTCAGAGTAGCTGTGAGAGAGGCTAAGTCCGCAGTGCGAGACAGAAATATCCTGAAAAGAAAACGCAAGCCCGAGATTTACGTCGGCGCGATTAGTAGCATTCTCACCGCCCAGGGTTCGTTCGACTCTACTTTTACTACGATTGGCGCTGTAAGAGTTAGTTTCGCTGCAGCCACAAGTAAGATGTATGGGTAGAATAGGCCAGAAACAATCGTCAGAAATGGTGCTGCTTTTAGCGCCAACGGTGTTTCTACTGCTTGTGCTGGTGCTGCAGCTCCTAAACGTGCATGGTATCACCATCATTACCATTAACATTGCTGTTATTGTCCCTACTATCCAGTGTGATTGCGTGAGTTATAAGCTGCCCTTTACGGCGACATGCCTATCGCGTAGGAATTATCTCCCTTGCTCTCCTTCTAAATCTGTGCACTTGGCTTATCTAAATAAATTTATTTTCACTGTTTGCGTGCTTCGGCTTCGTTTGTGTTCTAGTACCACTAATTCTGCATAAGTGGGGCCAATCTATATGTGCGTTATCCTCACCGGTGCTGCTGAAGTACTTTAATGACGAGCTGCAGCGCAGTCTCTGCGAACTGCACATCTACAAAAAGAAGGAGCAAACAAAAATGAGTCCAGTGTGATGAGGAAATCCTGCACTGCTTCTTTTGTTCACACAATGTATTCCGTTGTCAAGTGGGAGCTATGTTCTGCGCTGGTCGGGTTCACTGTCTTCGGCGTGTTCCTATATCTTGCTGCATTAGTTCATTTCTTGTCTCCCTAAACTCTGCTGGTTACATGACACACTACATGACTCCTTTCCTGTGAACTTCGTGCTCACTGTGTCTCAGTTGCATGCTCAGTCTTTCCGTATGTTTGTGTCTCAGCCTCTACTTCCCTCTACCTGGTCAGCTAAGCTCTATGCGTGCATCTCAGTAGCAACTTTCAGTCTGACCTTGGCAGATCCAGTGGCCACGCACTGGACCCCCTCTACCTCCGTCTCTAGCGTCTGTAATCGGGTCTGCTTCTCTATCTTGGCTTCTAACGGCCTTTGTTTGCTACTTACTAGAAAGGTCTTGCAATGTCGGCAGCAGCATCTCGAGCGCCTGCAGGAGTCCCGTTTCTTTGATTTGTTCAAAAGATATAAGACCCTCAGCCACCAAATGTCTGCAAAGCGAACACGCTTTTTCTTGGTACTGAACACCACACAAAACAAGTGGATGGAAATATAGCCAGTGCAATTTGATCTATCTTCTATACCCGGCACCAAGACATGTGGAAATGGTGCTCAAGAGCAAGAAGAAGCAAAAAAGGCAACAAAAGACATATGCACAGGGATGGTGACAGAAAACGAAGGATGGCGAAAGATCAGAAGTTGAGAGCCAAAGCTGAAACACAGGGCCAAAAAGTGTGACAACCGCAACTTCAAGGCACCGAAGAAAGCAACCGCTCGTTCTCACCTTAGGATCATCACTTTTAATGGCGTAGACCAGCAGCGTCAACCCTTTGCTCTTCAAAAACGTTTCTTCACTCGGTCTGTGATTGCGCAACAAACACGACAACGTCTGCAGCGCCCGCACACGTAGTGCCTTGCTCCGCGGGCTCTCCTTCACTAGAGCAAACAACACCCCTAGTCCCTAAACACAAAAGGAAAGCAAACAAGTCAAGAGCACAGTAAAAGACAAATAAATAGCTGGATATCGAGTTACTTTTCCCCGCAAAGTTTCCCACATTGGTCCCCTAAACAGAAAGCCCAGGGAGGACAGCAGAAGATAAAAGCTCAGAAAATGGATTTAGCATTAAGCGTCTAGACCTTGTCTGACCCCCAGCTCAGCGACTGCTTGCTGAATTTGAGGGTTGTTTTGCATGACAGATGCAAGAATTTCCAATGTCTTCTCCAGAATTATAAAGGCCTTCGCAGCCTCGCTTTCCTCCAGCACTTGTGGCTGCTGCTGCTGTTGCTGTTGCTGCTGCTGCTGCTGGGCTGCAGTTGCCGAACTCCCAGAGGCCGCAAGCGTTGCTCGATCCATCGAAAGAAGCCTTAGCAAAGGCTCCAAAGCGTTCAACCTGGGAAGCAGAAGTAAGAGGGGCAAGTACATCAACAGGAGTAAAAGCAACAGTGCGAGCGGAATAAAATCAGCAGCTCTACAGAACAGTCGAGGCTTCAACCAAAGCAAAATATGAAACAGCACAACCAGCATCAAGTGGTACGTAAAGGCAGCTGCAACCGCAAAAGAAGCTGCGGCTGCAACATAATCGGCAGCAAAACCCCAGTGGCAACAACAGCAGGAACATACTTAGCTAGGTCCCTTGAGAGTTCGGGATAGTCCTCTATCAAGCGCTGCACAACTGATAGGGCAGCGATACAGTCACGACCTGACGGCAGCAAAACAACAGACGAAGATTTAGCAGAAGATGCAAGAATCGAGTGGGACAAAAAATGCGACTTCTGAAAACCAGTTAAAACTGTCTAAGAGTATTGGAGCTTACGGGCAGGATTTACTGTCACGTACTACGCTTCTGCTTTAGAATTCAAGTGCACAAGTGCCACTAGATATAAAGGAACAGTATAGTAGCCTCAGGATTTATGTGAAGGCTTTCCCGTGTTACGAAGGCCCAGCTACACAATGCCTGCGCGCCGAAGCACTATGCACTGAAGGCCTGTCTTGGACCTAAAGGAAACAGCTTAATGCGTATTCTACAGCCTCATGATAATAATGACTTGAGCCCACGCTGAGCGCGCCCTTGGATATGCAATGTCGCATTTTGTGTCTAGCGTCTCAACCCCGTTGGTCCGGAATAGAAGACTTGGCTACTACAATACTTAAAAGTTCAAGTTTAGGGTTAAGGGTTGACATACCTTTCGTTTGTGAGTTCAGAAAGTTGTTCACTATGGTCATTTGCTCTTTAATGACCTCTACGGGATTCTCTTCGGCCTTAAAAGCCTCTTGAATGGCTCCACGTAGGAAGTCAATATCCTCCTCCTTGAGGCGGCACTGAGGAGACGTGCCATCTGTACCGACAAGTCCAACTAACAGAATACTTGTAACAAATAGAGTGGCCAGTAACAAATAGCAGTATCAAGCTTGCCCCTATGCACAGTCACCATTCAACTGTCATGCACCAGGTAACTGGGACGTTGACGCCTTCCTAAGCTTGCCTGCGCCCTTGGAGGAAATGCAGCATGATTGAATAAACAGTAAAAGCAGGTAATAACGGGTGCACTAGTTGAATGGGTCGCGGTGGTTATGAGCAAGTACACGTGGAGACATTGTACTCACAGTTTAGCAAACTGTGCACATAGTTAAGGGCTGACGTATACAGTTTATCAATCAGTGCAGAGGTGAGTGCTAAGAAGCATGGAAGCAGAGCGAGAGGTCATTAGCCCAGTTCGGCAAAACCGAGCATACCGAAGGTTAACTGCGGTGCTACTGTAGTTGCTGCTACTGCATCTGACGTTTCGCTTCACCTGAATATTTTATGGACCATCTGTAGAGGCCCGGCCAGTCGATGCCATCTCCTGGCTGCGCCATTTTCGAGGGCAGGGGGCGTCACGTTGGCTGTCACACGCCAGTAGCGGTACTGGCAGCGGCGGCAGCTTCGAAAGAGGCAGCTGTGTCCAGATGACTCTTGAAAGCAGCTTTGTCCGGTGCTCCTGTACGTCCTAGAAGTCGCGGTTGTTGTGCCGCTGCTTCTGCTAGTGCTGCTCTTACCGTGCCTGCAGCTGATTTAGCGACTAGTGCAGCTGCCTGTGTGAAGACTGCTCTCTTCTCCTCGGGGTCACCTGTAGGACGCAAGAGTTGTTTCCTTTGCAGCTGCAGGTTTGAGACCCTGCTCTGTATGATTTCCGCTGGTAACTAGTGAGTTAGTGTGGCTGTTGAGCAATTGAGGGAAGACGGCCTGCAATGCCTTCTTTGTACGCACAGTACATAAATCACTCTGAAATTTATCGAAGGCAAGGAAACAAGCCCCTGTATGAGCCTGCCGATACACTGCAACAGCGCCTTCGCATGTCGCCACCCCAGCAGCCACAAGGGGGCCAGGGTTCCGCTTGCTATGCAGCACACGAGCAGCAGGCCTGCCAATAGCTAGAAGCAGTTTTATTTTAAGTTAACACTATTAAATCAAACTTAGTGCGAGGATTTATACGGTCGATAGGCTCAGATTACCCCGCTGTAAATGCCGATGCTGCTGCACACATAAACACTGCCGGGCCCCTTTTGCAATGTACACCCACCTTAGCTTCTGCGCTGTACTTTGAAGTACTTTGAAGGAGAGAGGCCATATGAGGGCGTCAGATCTCTTTCAAGGCGCGTATAGGCGTCGGGATTCCCGTAAGCCGCTGTTGGGTTGGAGGAGGTTAGAGCATCTACAGAGGCAGACAGATGCTAAATCGAGACTGTTGCTCATGCTTAGTTGTACCGTGCAAATAAGGGAATCATCAAAGAATATGTGCCTGATACGTAGCGGCTAGTTGGAGCTTATAACCTATGGCCAAACCAAAGAGGGCAATGAGAGGTGTGCTCTCCGGAACATGAGCAGATACACTTAAATCTCCTCGCAGACGTATGCAAATATTTCCACGGAATAAATTTATTTGTGGGCCTTTATACCGAGCTATTCGGGAGTGTATTCACGGTAACTTGCTGGGAACGGGAGATAAGCGGTGCCCCTCTGCAGTGCACGTAACATCAGCTGACACATGAGACTCCTCATGTTTCAGCTGATGTTACGTGCACTGCAGAGTGTGCTTCGCATGCTCAATGAATACGCATAAAAGCCTATATAGACCTATGTGTTTAAGTACAGAGGGCGCGTTCATCGCCCAGTGCATCCCCAATCATACGCATGTTAGCCTAAGAACTAAATTGGATAGTTCCAAACAGGCTTCGCCGCATCGGTAAGGACAGCACAAGTGCCCGTGTCTCGGGCCCCCTTATTTTTGCACATTTTTCGCGCGTTATGTGTTAGCTTGCGGGTCTCCGCACTTCTTTGTTGCTGTTTGCCTTGGTCATGCAGCCATAATGGCCACATATCCTTCGGGCACTCCTTAGTTGCCTTGCTTCGGCTAGCCATACCTGGCCACCACTAGCCGCCACCTATTCGAGCTCAGGAGAAGCATCACTCTCTGGCTTGCGCTTCAGCACCCCAGTTTTCCCTTCGCCTTTTTTGTTCTCACGCCCAAAATCCTGAAGGAGATTTTCGTTTTCCTGTCTGCATTTCCGACCCCCTCTGTCCTAGTTCACATCTTGCTCATAATTAGACGCTCTAAAACCAAAACCCTTGAATCTATGCCGCCTTTCTGAGCTTATTCTCCCCTGAGCCCTAAACTCAGATAAACTCGTCAGTCTACACTTACGCAGGTTCTACCTGAATGACCAGTACCGCCCCATCCTCCTTACAAACAAACAAAATGAAAACGGTGTACTTAGTGGTTTGTAGCCACAGATGAGCAACAGACCCATCCAATTCATGTGTGCGTGTCCTCAATTACTTGCATGTTTTCTCCTAACAAAAACACGTGCATACTTACTTATGAATGAGTGTTTATGTCTACAAGGTGGCATGCATAATTAAAAGCAAACACAAACACATTCTGTTAACATAAATGTAAGAAGCTTTAGTATATGTGTCAACATTATGCGCAATATAATTCACAAGTTACGTTACTGAAGGAGCACGGAAATACACATGCGAAAAGCTTCACCAACTGTCTGCATTATAACCCGATGGCCGTCACATCATACGACCCATAGGTGACTAACTAGTAAGTTAACTGCTGTAAGAATGGTGATGATGCATGGCTGAACACTTCTCTCTATTTCGTATGCTGCGGGAGATGCTGCTTGTCCGCACACCCAACAAACAATCCCTAAACCACGAAAACTTTCTGGATGCGTACGTAGCCTTTTCATCCGAGTAAAAAAAGCACTTTCAAGCCCATACCCGTCTAGTGGGCCCTTTAAGTACAATTTAGGATGCAGCGCTGTAGCGCGGGGGCTTAACTCTTGAGATTCAGGTTTCACCGGCCTGAAGAGCTCAGGGCATCCATGTTTTGTAGAAGTCGTTTCCGTTGGTGTCTATAACAACAAATGCTGGAAAGTCCTCCACACGAATACGCCAGACAGCCTGATATGCAAGAACCCACAACCCTACAGGCCATCATCAACGTAGTCCTACATCACAGACGCCAGAAACGCATGCCTTGAATTCCACCCACAAAACTTAAAGGCTGGAGACCAACCCTCCTAGCACTAGACCCCCACAGCTCCAAACCCTTCACCCCCAATAAAAAACGTTGAGCCCCAAACCCTTAGTCCAGCTTTACCTCCATGCCAAGTTCCGGGTACTCAACTACTTCGACTTCTTTGATGCAGTTCTCTGCGATTCTGGCTGCGGGGCCCCCGATGGAGCCCAAGTAGGCGCCGCCGTATTTCTTGCAGGCTTCAGCGACTGCTGCTGATCTGTTGCCCTTTGCAAGTGTCACCATGCTGCCACCCTTAGCCATAAAAGCTGGCACGTATGGGTCCATGCGGCCGGCAGTGGTGGGGCCGAAGGAGCCGCTTATCCGGCCCTCGGGAGTCTTCGCGGGACCTTAAAGCCACAAACACGCTCAGCACCGAGCCCTAGATCCAATGCTCTAGATGCAGAAGCAGGAGCGGCAGATGCAAACTGACATAAAGCGCCGTGGTAAACGGCAGCAGCGGTGGCGCGAGACACAGCGGGCGCAATCAACAGCACTTGCAGCGGCAGCCAACAAACAAAACAGTAGGCAAAGCAACCACGGCTGCAGCAGCACCTTCAAAAATGCCGCCGCAACCAGTGCCAGCATCAACAGCAGCATCACCGGCGGCAGCTTCGCCGCTTCTGCAGCAGGGGCCCTCCCTCACCAGCATAGTAGATAGGGTGTTGTTTGAAGTATTCCGGGAGATCTCCTTCCTTCTCGAGCCTCTCCATCAGCTTCGCATGCGCAATGTCCCGAGCTACAATCAATGTCCCAGACAGCGACAGTCGTGTCTTGCAGGGCAGCTGCTGCAATGCTTGCAGCAGCTGCGACATTGGCTGGTCAAGACTTAGACGCACCGGCTCAGTTATGCCCAGGTCAGAATCCGTGACTGAGGGCAAATATTTTGTGGGATCCGTCTCGAGTTGCTCCAGGAAAACTGAAGGTAGAAATAGAGCCAGATACGACGTGCTATAAAGTACGTGCGCTTACAGTTTTACCTGTGCTATTGCTTGCGTATGCATAATTCGGAAAATTCAGTGAGGTCTCTTTGAAAAGGTTACAGGCTGACTAAAGTTGTTCCTTCCCATCCCTTGTTCCCCTATTCGCTAGGAAAGTCAATTTAAGGAGGCCACGCTTGTTTCTCTGGGAAAGCACAAGTTAGAATGAAGAGCGCGGGCTGGCGCCAAATATAAAATAATGTTCAGATATTCCAGCTAATGAATGCTTATATTCCTCACCTCCATCTTCGTTAATAACGGCCAGCGCTTGCCTATCAGCTGAGCATGATACGCCAATCCCCACAGGCAAAGAGGCTCCATGTCTGGGCAGTCTGATAATCCTCACATCATGGCAGAAGTACCTGCCTCCGAACTGAGCACCGATTCCAATCTCCCTTGTCATATTCAAAATCTTTTCCTCCATCTCTAAGTCCCTAAACGCCCGCCCGTGCTCGTTCCCGCTGGTTGGCAAAGAGTCCAAGTATCGGCAAGAGGCCAATTTGACCGTTTTTAAAGTCTGCTCAGCTGAAAGGCCCCCGATCACCACAGCAAGGTGGTAAGGGGGACACGCAGACGTGCCAATCGTGCGAATCTTCTCTTCCAGGAATGCATACAACTTCGCTGGGGTCAATAAACCCTGGGAGCAGCGACAGTGGAAGCCGCACGCGCAGTAGCAGCAGAAGCTTCAGTGATCACAAAATGTGATAAACAGAGAGAGAGACTATAGGAACCACCACTAGACAAACAAATTGAAATAACAGTAACGGCAAGAACAAGTATGGGCACCCGAAGTAACAGAAGCCGCATCTGCACGAACAACAGGGGAAGTACCAGCAGAACAAAACAAAATATGTGCAGATATGGGGGATTTTTCGTGTCAATTCGAGATAAGCGAAATAGAGGGTGGGAGACAAAAAAAAGCAGAGCCAGACAGGCTCAGACAGAGACAAACACAAGCAGGCATCCACGCCTAAAGAGACAGATAAGTGAAGATATGAATTGATCGAAAACAGACAGGAGACAGTACAGCTGATGGCCAGCAGAGCCAAAATGACATACACCTCAAGACCGCAAACAGCAGCGGTGGACGCTGAATACAGTTCATGCAGACACATCTTCTCAGGGCAACAGAGGAACGCAGATACGGAATGCCGGGGGCACAAACAAGCACAAACTGCTTAAGACGTAGAAGAACGTGAAGAAGGATGGGAGTGGGCTACTTTCCGTCTGGCTACTTACTTTAGTTTGCTGATAAAGAAATGTCTTATTTGCGCTGCCCCCTCCCTTCGCAATAAAAAGAAACTCGTAAGAGCTGCCGTCTACTGCTGCGATATCAACTTGTGCGGGCAAATTGCACTTTGTGTTTTGCTCTGTGAACATGTCCAGGGGAGCCATCTGCGGTTTCAACGCATGATTGTGTGAAAAGACAATACGATAAACAACAGAAGAGAATTAGGCACACAGTTCCGTCAAAAAGATACTTAGCTCCACAACAAAATATTTGCTGCTACGTATTTGTGATTGTAGTTGCTGTAGGGCACCATGTTCCCATTCAGGCATGATATAAACTGAGGATACTGCTGCCTGTTTACCTTTTAGTTGGCATCACTTACTCTTTACGGAAAACCATCGACAGAAATGACCACAACACAGTACAAGGCTACCCATACTAGAATAAAGCCACGATGTCCACATTGCATGCAGCTAACCCGCCAGCGCACCTGGCTGTATCGAAGATTGTCAGTAGTGTAGGCCAGATACGCGCCCTTAGATAGAGCTTCTTCATCTGCGCCTTCAGTAAATACAAACTGGCCTTTTTTGCCCACCACTATCGCAGTGCCGGTGTCTTGACATCCGGGAAGCACCCTAAGGTACACGGACAAACATAATACATCGGAAATCAAAAGCGCATTAGCAACAAAGGGCTACGATGTTTCGATATAACGCATGCAGGGGACTTCTACGCATGACTTAAACTTGTAAGCAAGCACGCATGCTCATCATGGACCTGATATGCATTTCGTAGATGCAGTGCATCCATACAGTGATATTGTAGGCGTGCACGTATTGGTGCGTGTCACGTGCGTCCTGACATGCAGCTGCCATGCACGTATACGAATTACGCGCATGCATTACTCCATATCACATGCATCCATGTTAGCACGATTGGTACACAAATCAGTGCATAATTTCCGTTCCACGTGCCGTTTCCAACCTGCCAGCTGCAATGCAGGCGTTTTTCAGCAACTCGAGCGCCACTGCCCTGTCGTTAACGCTGCTGTCTTTGTCATCCAATATATTTCTCAGCTGCTGAAGATGAGAAGGCCGCAGCAGGTGGGCCAAGTCCCCGAACGCCTCGCGAGATAGAGCAGTGAGGGTGCTCGCCGGCACACGCAGGATTCGACCGAGACCTGTTACATTTTCTGCTCTAATCTCTGTGAAGGAGCCACAGCACAGGGGACGCACAAATGTATCATTGTACGTTTGCATGCACGCCAGGGAGTTGGGGACGGAGAAAGAGATAACTTAAAATCATGCAGCTGCAGTTCGGGTGAGGCTGCAGACAACAAGTAACATGGGGGCCAAGCAATCGCCGCGATAACAGAGTTTGCGCGATGGGGTTGGACGAAGAGGCAAGGGTTTGCATGCATCCATGCATGTAAATAGGCATTGAAGCGCCTATACACACCGTTGCTTAGAGTGTCCAGACGACGGAACTGGCATTTGGGTTCTTTGGAATGTTGGAAGAGGGGTGAGTAGTGAAATGGTACAGCAGCAGCAGCAGCTGAGGCGAGGCCTCGGGACCCAGCCTTTGGAAACGCTGCTGCCGCGCAGCCTGTAACACAGCGAGTGCATGCATTCATCTTCTATTTGTGATCCATGTGATCAGCTCCCGAGTCTGCGCAATGCGAAGGTGCGTTCTTCCAAAGGAATACTCCTACACTCAAGAGGGGTGTAGGCAGCAGGCTGTAGGATCGGGCTTTAATTCAGTATATGTGGCCCACAAGCAAGCTAAATACAAATATTTCTGGATGGAAGGAGACTGTTGAGCAAAGGCAGCTCCCCTGTGGTGTACGTAGAGCGCATCCTGCATGCGTCTGGATGGACGAGATACCAACAGCAGTGACTCTCATTCCGTATCATTGCTTCTTTTTGTCTATTCACTAATTGGGTTAAATAGAGAAATTGACAGCATCTTTGGATTGTAACTCAATCAGTAAGGGACCAGTGCTATTCTGCCGAGGGCCCTGTGCGATATGAGTGCTTACACTTGCAGATTCTTACCCTTCAGTTGACATCGAAATTATTGCATAGCTAAAAATCTTTTAAATTCCTTCGCGTCTCAAAGGTTTACCTGCGTACAATTTCTAAGTCGTTTCACCCTTCCCACGCCTTCCCATGCGCCACGAAAGCGCTTGAGAAAGAGGTCTCAATTGGCGCCAGCACGAACATAATGAAATAAAAGAATTTTTAACTACAGATGAACACTGGGTCCGATTGTTTTCCCAGCTCCACCGTCATCTTCTAGAGCCTGAGCGCCACCTCTCCGTTAATTCTCACCTACCTTTTGATATGCTGCAGCCAAGAGAGCTCACCCGTATTCAAAGGGCCCTGGATGGCTTTAGCTCGGACTCAGAGCCCACATCACCCTGTGATATCTTCAAAGAGCCAGCGGAGCCCACAGAGGCCCCCAGTGAGGAGCACTCATCGCCGGGCACCGAAGCCGAGCCTGCAGCAGCTGAGGGAGCAGCGGCAGCAGATGTAGCAGCTACTGACTCATCAAAAGCCTCAAGTGCGGCAGTAGACGCAGCAGGAGACGTTGACGAAGACGATGAGGATTTCAACATCCATGCACTGCTGAGGGAAGGCCGCCGCCAACGACGGCGCCCTGCTCAACAGCAGCATCAGCAGCAGCAGCAGCAGCAGGACGAGAAGTGCCCCAAGGCGTCGTTTCCTCCCGTGGAACTGGCTTTACAGGAAGCAGAGGAGAGAGTCAGCCAAAAGAGAAAGCAGCAAGAAGCAGAGCAAGCGGCAAGAGCAGCAAGGCTGGCAGGCGAAGAAATACAACACGTGCCTGCTGCAGCGCCATCAGGGGGCCCCAAAAGGACTCCTCCGAAGAAGCAGCAGCAAGGTGACAAATACAAAGAGGCACAGGCAGACACAAAGGCATAAAGCCAATATGCCTGTGTAGCTGAGTGAGACCCTATTGAAGGTCTGCAGAATCATCTTTGCCCTTCCCACGGTAAACATATTTGTGGCGATCCATACCCGGTTTCTAGTATTTGCCGGTCCAACTTTTTGCTCGTTTTTTTTGCGGCTTGCTATTATGCTGCTTGCCTGCGCGGTGTGTACGTTGCAGACTGCTTTTGTCTGTGTGTCGGTGTTTTGGCTTTTCGCCCATCTACGTGATTTATGCATCATAGTAATTTGGTGCATCGTTATGTTTCCGTTGCAGTGTACGTGGGCCTGCCAGTGGGTGTGGGCTGGCACGTGCCTCTTGTAGGCATTGAGGGCCGCGGCGGTTATAAGCCATCTACGGAAGAACGAACTACAGAAAACGAAAAACAGAACAAAGGTCAGATGCGCCCAAGCATGCATACGAGACAGTCACGTACATGCGCGCATAGGTTCTGTGCCGAGTAGTATGCAAATACTTATGTGGGCGCGTATTTGTGTGAATGAGTCCACTAAGGTGTGAATGTAATTTCATACTAAGACACTTGCAGCGCTCAGTCCGTAACTGCATTTATTTATGTTTGTCTGGCAGAGGCGGAGGCACGCAAGAAGGCTTTGACAATCAAGGAACGCGAGAAGCTCAAACGGAAGAAGGGCCAGTCCTCGCATGCAACGTGGAAACCGGAAACGTGGATGCAGTTGCGGCAGCAATACGACTGACGAAAGTAAAGGGATTAAGGTTGAGTGGCACCGGCGGCACATGCGGACAAGTGGGTGTATATGCAGCCCAGTAGTTATCTCGCGGCACAAGAAAGCCACAGGGCCAACTATTGGCGAAAGTCTAAGAGTTGGGCGATGATTTTTAAACACCAAAACTTGGCTATGTGAGGCCGTTGCTGTCTTTTCAAGTATCGTTGTTTTGAGAGAATCGAGAAATGAGACGCTCATAGTTGAGAATTCGTGGTTATAGACCATCGAGGCTAAATTCTGGTGCTTGGTAGCAGTGTTGTACGTGGACTGTATTAACAGCAGGCGGCCCCTGCTGCGTTGCTAACCACACCCACTACTAGCTTAGGGAAGACTTTTTTATGGCTATGGTTTGCGCTAGTGAGTGCCGCGTAGCGGAGCACTGCGTGAAGACATTTCCGAATAATGTATAGGCCACAGTTCCTCTGACACCCTGTGGTTTTGTCGGCCGAGCAGGCCACTTCATGCGGATGCATGGTACGTTCAAGTTTCACGATTCGAAGGCCTTGTATCCATAGAGTGCAGCATAGCTTTAAAAAAGTTATAAGTTCAGCTTAATGAAACTAGGCGGCTCGGATCACGGGCGCAAACAGCTGGCGAGCCACCTCAACCAACGCACTGCTCCGAGTTTGCACTGAGCTGACGAAACAGTATACAGGCGTCTCCTGGCATGTAGATTGTGCCTGAATGCACGGGCTATCCGCAACTTAGGTTTTAGTTCCACAAACGGGATTTCATCCGCGGTGAAGTACCACATGGTGACGGACTGACCGATGGTCATTTCGGTCGCCCGCGGCAGCAACTGCAACCTTAGTGCGTTTTCGACTTTCTATAGGTTATTTACATCTTTTGCTTTCTTTATCTTCACCTCAAACTATAAAAAAGGAGAATCTACTGCCACGCAGCGTTTCGGTAGTGCCGAGGGCTGCAGCCGATTATCGGCGATGCTGCCTCATGTTTATCGCACTTCACGCCATGAATTCTGGTACACTGTTTTCTCGATGGTCATAATTTTTGCTCCATTTGAGTTGGCACTTCATCAGTATCTTTTAATTCACCGAGCAAATCACCGTTTCTCTCCCCCTTTCGCAGGAGCATGTGGTATATTCTACATACTGCACAAAGAGAACCCCCAGCCTATCTTTTCTCTTATCTCCCTTGGTACGTTCATCTACAGAATAGAGCATGATTCATTTCTGTAGGCATTCGTTCGAGTATTAGCCATAACAGGCAATGACTTACTCGTCGTGCCTCTCGTGGGTGGCCGTCAGAGCAACAGCTTTGATTTGCAACAGCAGCGGCAATGTCCTTCAGCATGGCTGAGGCTTTCGCAGATACATGGAGAGGTAGCTACGCGTGAAGTGTCCCACCAATGTGGAATACAATAGAGCGGCTCCTGAACTCAGTCTCTCCATACACCGCTGACACGGCCCATGAATCCCGTTGCCTCGACGGGTACCCAGCCCCGTGGGGTCTCTGCAATCCCTGCAATTTCCCCAGAAGCACTCGGATTTCCCCCTGCAAGTCCCTGGGCACTCAACCAGTATGGCGCAGGGTCTCCCGGGACTGCTGGGTGCAGTTGTGCAGCACCTGCATCAGCGACGTTTGCCGTAGATCCTGTCCAGCCGTGGACAATGGGTCTGCGGCTGCATCGCTCTCAAGTAAAAGCTTTACAGCCTTTGGGCCCACCTACCAGCTGCGTCCCTCCAGAGGCCCTCAGTCGCGGCTTGTTGCCGGACCCCAAGCAAGAGCCAAGCCTCCTTAAGGTGCCCTTAGGCTGCTGAAGCCTGTGTCTGTTTAATGTCTTATCTTTGCTTTTTGGGAGAGTTTATTTACTTCACAGTTTGTTGCCTTCAGCTCAGTCAACTCAGCTGCAGCTGCATGTAGTGTCGCTGTCTTGTATGTGTTGACTCATTTATTGCAGAGATTTTATCGCATCCACCACTATTTAGGAACATCCAGCCCTGCGCTTACTTTTCTCGGGTTGCCTCAAGGCTTACCACAAACAGTGGCAGCCCTGCGTCGTCCTCTCCCTCATGGCACGACCCAGGCGTGTGCCCCTGTGATCCATTCCCTCTACCGATGTGAAAGCTCGTCGGATATCCACGAGGCTCAAAAGGTTACCCATCAAGAGGCATCTAAAAGCATGCCTAGGGAAGAAAGATTGAGTAACGTTGGTGTGGCGTCAGCTACTCAAATGCTGCAGGTGCAACACGGCGGCAACAATCCGCAGCTGACCCGAGGAGTCTGCGAAAGTTCTCCATCAAAAGGCAGTAACAGACGAACTGAAGCGGATGGGCCTTACCGGGGCCCGTCAACTATAACAGAGGAGCCCAAAGGCCGCCAGGAAACCCCTGTGGAGTTAAAGTGGCTGGAAGGACCAGAAGTGGATTGGTATAAAAGAGAGCTTTTAAAAAAAGTGGGGAACACATCTGGGCAGTGCTGACGGACAGGCAGGAATGTTCAGAGAAAGGGGTGGATGTGAACGCAGGCGTTACGGCGCCGGTTGCTATCTGCATGTAGTGCATTACAGTTGTCTCGCACTGTTGCACCAGCGCGTTCTTTCCATTGCTTTTTCTTTTTGCTTGTATACAGCTGTCCATTTGTACTCATCTGTTTGTTTCTTCTCACGCTCTAACTTTTCTCTTTTCCATGTTTCCTTGACGATTCGTTTGTGTCAGTGTGTTGTGTCCATTCATGTAGCCGTGTGACTCCACTGACCTGTCGCTTATACGCTTTTCATACTACTTCACTATTTGGAACGTGTACGTTTTCTCAGTGTAGCCTGTGCTTACATATTATCTGTATTTGTGCTGTGCATCAGTTGAACGCCCATCGGCAGAAAGCAGCAGCGAAGGTTCGTCTCATAGAACGAGCATGGTTACGGCACAAAGCTAAGAAGCAGCAGCGGCAACAAGCTCTCCTGACGGCTGAGCGTCTAAGTTACCGCACGCAACGCAATGACTGCATGAGCCGCACAGCTGCACGGTTGGGAATAAGCCCCCTGGTGGCCGAAGCCTTTACAGAAGCCAACGCAGAGTTGACGCTTCCCAAGGCTAACACAGACGCAGAAGTTAGAGGGGAAAGCAGCCCAGTCGCAGTCGAGGCAGTTGCAAAGGCCCTACAGACCTGGTATGCCTTAAGAGAGCAATTGGAGAACTGAAAGCAAGCTGATGACTCCGTGGAACTATATGCGAGAGAGCGATTTAGCGATTGTTGCATTTGCCTTAAATTATGCAGCACTGTGCTGCGAAGGCTGCAGTTAGTTTGCGTCGATTTCAGCTGCAGTAATAGCCTCAGCGGCACTACAGTGAATTCTTCGGCTTTTGTAAAATGAGCGAGCGGTGCTATGGAGTATGATTGAAGCCATCAGTGGACTTCTGCAGTACTTTCGTTCCATGTCTGTTGAGCCCTAACTCTTCGCGGCTTACCCGATCTGTCTGCTTTCATCAGGAAGCAGGAAAGACCCCAACTTAAGGAAATGCTTAGGAGAGAAAGAGAAAACAGGGACAAGAAAATTTTTCTCGAGGTAATGGCTGCAATCGCGCATCAAGCCCACTTTATTCCTGTGTGTGAGAGTGTGTAGCCCGTCGCACGTGTAATTGGGCGTATATGTGAAGAGTACAGACATATTTGCATGCATAGAGATACATTGGTGCGGGTAATGCAGCTTTACATTTGTGAGTAGGTAGATACATGTATACGCGCACGGTTTTGAATCGCTTGACCGCGAGTGTCTGTGTGCTTAAAAACAGTCCATGCACAAGCACCCTGTTTATAGTCTTCGCTTTCGCCCGTATATTTTTACAGGAAAGCATATATGTATATGTACGCTTTAGGTGCGTGCATGTGGGCACATGAATGAGTACCTGAAGGTGTATGCACGGGCTTAAGTTTATTTGCAAATTTATGCGCACGAACATGCGCATGTTAGTTGCACTGTGTACAGATAAGAATGCAGATTGCATAGATTCATCTTCTCACAAGTAACAGTACTGGTTCTTTCTGTTTGTCAAATGGTTCATGCCATGGTGCAAACTACGGCATGACAGACGCACGCATGCGTGCACATTAATGTGCTCATGTGCATGTGCGCGAATCAGTGGGTGCCGTGTTCCACTCTCTGCCTGCTTGCAATGTTCACATTTATGTCTTTCTTGTATTTTCATTTGCTGTGCTTCTTCTTCTCGTTACCATACAGAACTTCGCAGCAGCGAAAATCCAAGCTCACTACCGAGGCCACAGAGCAAGGCAGAGCATAGCCCTGAGAGTCAGTCCATTTTGTCCATATCCACATTGTTGCCCCATACGCTGATGCAGCCTTTGGTGCTCAAGTAGCCACTGACCAATGCCATGTTGTCCCGATCCCCAAACTGTCTGGGTTTACTGAACAGCTAGCTACAAGCTCACAGGGCCGAAGAGGAGCTCCCAGCTACCTGGTAGTAATAACAACAATCATGCAACTAGCTTGCAGCGAATTTATTAAAAAATTGAAAGCCGCGTCTGACTTACTTGCAGGTGACTAATAATGGTGACCTCAAGAGGTTGTTATTTTCTCCATTGGAGCAAATAAAGCGTTCTGGGGAGTGTTGGTGGAAACGGACAAAAGATATGAATAATGCAACATACTGGGAGCTTGTACTAGATGTACGGAAATACTGTTGCTTTTTTCCTCAAGTTATTTTCGTTGCTCATAAATGGACTCATCACAGTTGGGTAGCATTTGTCTGCTAACCAAGACTTTTGTCATTTCGTATAGGCCCTAGTGGCTTTTTTGGTCCACCTTTTCTGCACCGTTGCATCTCCTTTGCTCTCACTTTTGTTCTTCTCATCATCTCAGCTGAAGGTCCAAGCAATAGCTGAGCCAGTGAAAGCCCCAGAAGCCTGTACGCTGCTTTGTAAGGAGGCCGCACTCGTGGCGGAAAAACTCGAAGGAGCTCTCAAGGATCCTTACCAGGTACGCTGAAAGTCGCGCCCTGTGCAATTTGCAAATGCTGTGTGCAGCAAAGAGCAATAACAACGAGCAATAACTGCTTCGGCATACGCTGCTGCTCCTGAAACTGCCGCCTTTGTTCGTTGCAATGGCAAATCAGATTCACTAGCTACTATTTTTCTGCTGTTGATCTTGTCCTGAGCGCACAACTATGTTCCAGCCCCTGATATTGCTTGTGTACCACGTTTTCTCTCAGTTGTTCACTATCCAACCCCGTGTTTCTGTTTGGCTGATGTTTCCTCCTTGTCCCACTTCATTCTTAAACGAATGCATTGCGTTTGTTCGCCCCCTGTGTTTGTGTTTTGGCACAGCCCTTTGACGCCTCTGCCTCTCTGATCCCTGTAGTCCGTGCCCAGCGGCCCTCCAAAGCTTCCCATACACGGCAGCCCCATATCAGCAGCTCAAAACGAGGGAAAGCAGGCGCTCCTGGTTCTGTGGAGCCAAACCAGCAGCCTCAACCTGAACCTGAACCTCAAAGCGAGGCCGCTACCCTTTCTCTTCAAGAGGCTGCGCGTAGGCACAAGGAACTCCGACAGAATCAGAAACATGCCCAGCCCTCAACGAAAGACATCGACGCCTCTGGAATGCCACCACCAACTTCAACGACGGCAGCTTTGACAGGAAGCATAACATCGCAGAACACAAGGGCAGCTATTGATGAGCTCCCCAAGGGCATCTGCCGAGAGGGCCTACTTCGGGGATATACGGCGACCCCGGAAGACGTGATTGCATTTCGTGCCTCCGCCCTGGCCGTGAGAGCCTTGGGGCCGTTTGATTTGCGGAAGGCCTACCCTGAATACCCAGGCAGAGCTCATCGAAACGGGCATAGTGAAGGCGTCTCTGAGCAGAGAGCGAGAAAGTCTCCAAGGAGACCCAGAGAGAGGACCAAGACGGAGTCCCGACTCCGCAGCCAATGCCACAGCCACAGCCATAGCCACAACATCGATAGACGCAGGCGCAGCAGTAGCATCAGCAGTAGCATCAGCAGCAGCAGCCACAATAGTAGCAGCGGCAGCAGCAGCAGTGGGAACAACAGCAGCAGTCGAAAGAAGAGCAGACATAGCCGCCGCAAACATAGCCGCAGCCACAGCCGCGGTAGTAGCTCCAGCAGCTGCAGACGCAGCACGCGGAGCCATCATCATCACCAACGCCACCACCACCGTCACCATGGCAGTATAGCCTCTCCGGCAGCGTTGAAAGAGAGACGCCTTAATTTTACGCGAGCCTGCGTTTTGAAAGTGACTCGGGATGTGGAGCAAGGGTCTGCACCAAGTGCTGCTGCTAACCTGTGGGATTTGCGGGTTTTTGAGGCGGATTCCCCGGCCTCAAGCTTTCCTGAAGACCAGAGTGAGGAGTGCGTTCAACTGCCAAGCAAGCTTGAAGGTAGCGCTATTCCTACGCGCCAAAAGCAACTTTCTGCAAGCCGGCGCGCCGCCTCGATCAAATTCGACACAAATGGAACTCGGCAGCTCGCTATCCTGGGAAGTGGTACTTCGCTTCCACTATTAGCGTCCACTGCAGACGCGATGATTTCAGCTGATGGAAATGCATCGACACTGCAGCAGAAGAGAAAACAACAACAGCTAAGCCAGGAGCAAATTGCAGGTATTCCAGAGGTTTTGGACTCGGCGCCTATTAAATTGTCGCCACCGAGCAAGGACAGCAGCGACAGCAGTCCGTGTGACGTGGCGGGTGCTGGAGTTGCTGCTTTTCCACGTGTGCAGTCGCATGCTTCAAGTATTGCCCAAAAAAATCAGCGTGAACTGTTGGCGACCTTGGGAGAGAAGGAAAAAGAACAGAGAGAAAGGAGACTCAAACAGCGGCGCTCAGCATCACCTTCCGTCTCCGTATCAAGGCAGACGCCGACAGAGCAGCAAACAGAAAGAGGAGACGCAAAACAAATACAGGCCAAAATGGCCCGAGCAGCGCATTGGAAAGGGGTAGACTTGGATGCGGTCAGCAGAGCCATATTAAACTCATCATTAAGAGCAAACGCCTCCGATCACCAGGCGCCAGAAACAGAAACGGCATCAGAAGCAGCAACGACGACAAAGGCTGCAGCAGCAGTAAAAGTGCCAGCAGCTGCAGCGAATCTGATCAATTCTAATGTGGCTACCCGCTGTAAAACGAAGCCTCTAGAGAGGCACAATCACGCCGAAAAGCCCTCTGGTGTTTCTCCAGGTCGCCATGCACCAGATTTACTGGTGGCCTCTCAAATTCGCGGTCGCGAGCTGGAACTGCCAACGATCACACCAGAACTGGCAGACTCCAAGCGCTTGGAGCACCAGTCTGCCCCTGTGTCCATAACTTTTCCTGGATCTAGCTCATATCCTGGTCCTTTGTCAGTGTCTGCCTCCATGTCTTTCCCTGCCTCTGCTAGTGCGTCATGCCGAGTCGCCAGAGCGCACCCAGAGGACTGTCATGCTGAGCGCGACGACCAAACCAATGCAGACAAAGGGATCAGCGGAAAATCGGGCCTTAGAGCGGAAGGCAGCGCCTCTCCAGACGAAGTAGTGTGGCATTCCGGAACTCCCCAGCCGGAGGTCACAGCGACGCCTGCAATACATGTTCCAGCTGCAGCAACCGATGCCGCTGAAACAAAGCTGAGACAGCCAAGACCACAGTTGCCAGCAGCGTATGCTGATGGGGCAGATGATGCTCTTCCCTGTGGACAGGCACAGGCTGCTCAGGAAGCTGCCACCCACATGCGAGCTCAGCAGAGGACGCTGCTGGCAATTCTACGTGAGAAAGAATTGGAGAGAAGGGAGAAGCGAGTAAGGCAGCTTCACTCAGCTTCAGCGTTAGTCTCAGCTTCTACGTCCAGACGAACTGCGGCAGAGGAGCACGCACCGCATGAAGCCAGAGAGACACGGGTTGTCCAGAGCAGCGGAGTGGACTTGGAGGCAGTTAGCACGGCTCTCGTAGCGTCAATGGAAGCTGAAAAAAATACTCAGTCCGGGGCACCATCGGAAGCAAGCTCAGCACCAGAAAAAGTAGGCATCCGAGTTGAATCGCTTCAATCTGATGTTGGTAACAGCCACACAAACGTACAGGAAACACAACAAGGACGCAGCAGTGCAGATGCGGGCTACTTTGCTGGAGCCGCCGAAGCCAGCGACCGTGCAGCAGCTTTACTGATGATGAGGCGAATCTGCATTCGACAGCGAGAGGTACTGGCGTCCACCACAGACGCAGCAGAGGCACAGCTTGAGAGCAGGCTCAGAGAGCACCTTTCTCCCTCTGCGTCTGCCACCATATCTATTCCTGTTTCCCCCCTTCCAGCAAACACTGTGGCAGCCTCTGCTCCAAGCCAAGGTGCCCCAATGGAACAAAAGGCAATATTTGGCTGCAAAGAGCACAACGAAGCCAAGACAAGACGCAGTGGAAAAGAGCCAGGCTCAAATGCGGCGAGGAGAGCTCTTCCGCCTGCAGCCAAGGCGAGGCGCAATTCACTGGAACAGAGCTGCACCTCAGAAAGGATATGTGGCATGCAGAAGAGCCCTGGCAATGCTGAAACCGAGCTTCAAGGGCCGACAGCCAACCAACAGGAGGTAGAAACAGACGACGGCGAAGAAGAGATTCACCCTGTAGAAAAAACAGATGAAGCTTCTAAAGAAGCAGCAATTCACGTTAGAGGACAGCAACGAGAATTGCTGGCAGCCCTGAAGGAAAGAGAAATGGAGCAGAGGAAGGAGCGACTTAGGAAGCGTCAGTCTGGCTCAGCCACCGTGTCAAGACAGACAGCGACAGAGCAGCACACACCCCTGGAAAGCGAAAGACAAATACATCCCGCAAGGCTGATGCAGAGGGGTGGAGTGGATTTGGAAGCTGTTAGCAAAGCCCTCCTAGAGCCCTCACAAACCAATATCGAGCACAAGGAAGGTGCTCAAGTTGGCGACAACGGGCTGTTGAGCCCAATCGTGAGCGAGTCGCAAGGAAAAAAGGCTGCCGCTGCAGTGAATAATGTCTGCGAAACACGCCAGAAAGTTGCAGAAGGTGGCGGCTCCACTGAAGCTTTGGAAGGTGCTTCATGTCCTGCCATTTTGCGCTGCTTGGCGCAGCATAAAGAAAGGGCTGCAGGCGTTGCGGCGCTCGCGGAGGCTGCTAGAGTAGAAAGCTTACGACGGCGGCGGCTGTCTGCCTCTTCGTCCCCTTGGCACTCGGACCCAAACACATCAGTGCCACCAACTCCTAAGGAATGTTCACCCGTAGACGGCTTGGAGATTATTGTGGGTGCAGAGCTATCACAGAAGGACACTCACGACAAATGCCTTCTCCCTATGTCTCACGCAGTCCTGATCAGCCCAGCACTGGGGAAGAGGCCAACCAGCTCAGCACAAATTCAGACAGACTACAGGGCGGGGAGCAAGGGGATAGGAGAGGAAACAAACGAAGACGACGACGCCACTATTGGCAACACAGCAGCAGTCCCTCTACCATGTGCATCACATGCTGCCTTGAAAATCCGTGATCACCAGCGAGAGCTGCTAAGAACCATTGCGGAAGCAACAGAAGCACAACATGAGAAAAGACTAATGGCGCACAGTACAGGGTGGCGCTCTGTTTCTCTGTCCAGGCAGCACGCAACGGAGCAGCATACGCCTTTTGAAAGCAGCGCCAAGGACGCATCAGCCAGCCAGGCGATGCGCAAGGGAGTGGATTTGGAGGCCGTGCGGAATGCTCTCCTCCAACAGACACAAGGGCTAGGCGAACAAGCTTCTCCAAGCATCAGCGTCGCGGGCATAACAGCCCCTAGGAATGTTTCGCACGGGGACTGCAACGACTTAAGCAAACAGCAAGAAACCGCAGATCACGGGATAGAGGAGAGTCCTCAAGAGCCATGGAAGCCTGTTGCGGAAGCTGCAAAGCACATCAGAGGGCAGCATACAGTGCTCTTGGCTACCTTATGGAAGAGAGAAAAGGAGCAGAGGCAAGAAAGGATTAGGCACCGCAGCTCACCCTCAGCTTCTGAGTCGGTGTCGAGGCAGGCAACGACTGAGCAGGGCAGCCCACGGTACCAAGTGGGTCAAGCGCAAAGAGGTCAGGGAAGGACAAGGCGGAGTGGCGAGACAGACTTGCATCAGGTAAGGAGGATATCGCAAGCCCACCTTGAAGCAAGATCCGAAGTCCCTGCTGATCGAACAGCAGCGGCAGGTGCAAGCCATGCCATGGCAGGAGAGCAAAGTGAAGCAATCCCCGCGGGAATGGAAATACCAGCGAGCAGTGCGTATAAGCTAGAGTGTGCTCAGACGATCCAACCGGAGAGGGGAATGACAAGTAAGCAGTATGACGAGACTCATGATAATTTACCGACGGCAGAAGAGTTTGGGGACGCGGAAGGGGCGAAGAGGAGCACTGCAGAACACGTGTCTGGTGAGCACACGTTCAGACCGCCTTTTGCGGCTCAAGCCTTTTCCAGAAATGCAGCAGATGAGGCAGTGAAAGAACACAGCGGCCACCGTAACGCAGATGAGGTGCCTGAGGCTACCGCGGAAGTGCACAAGCCGACCCACACTCCTGTTTGGGGCTCGAGTGCTGCTACTTCCAGCTCGGGAAAGAGTAGCATAGCGTCATCCTCGGACTCGGGAAACTCAGATTTGATCTCCGCGACTGACACGGGAAGGGGTGTAAGTGGAGGGAGGACTGCAAGGGGGACCAAAAGAGGCGAAGAGACTAACGAGGCTTGGCTGAGTCAGCAAGAGGCCCTTGTCAGAGCTTTGCATCGCCACGCAGCTGCGCGAGTTATACAGCATGCTTGGCGCCGACGGCGTTTGACCGCTTTGTTTGATTCAGTGGTAAAGTTGATACGGAGAAAAGCACAGAGCCCTGTCGCGCGGCGCTCCGCATCCCCATGCCGTCCTGTCGCCTTCAGTGATAGGGCAGTAGACATCCTGGAGCGTACTCGAGAGCTCTCCCCAACGTGGTCCAAAAGCGCACATGCGAACAAAAATGCCATGGAGGGCTACACATTAACAACAGCTCCGCAGCAGTTCGTGCCTGTTGTCATCGAGCCGCCTTCAGCTGTGGTGTTGTTCAAAGGTAGCCGAAGAGGCAGCAACTCGCGGCGCCCCAGTGACAGCAGCAAACCACAAGAGCACCATCAGCAACAGCTACGACAGAGAACAACAGGCTCTATCGCGGACGTCCCCCTTCCGCTGTCGGACTCAGGCTCGCAGGGCTCGTCAACCTCTGAAGGCCTGCCGGCAATCGTATTAAAATTCGCGAGCCAGAGTCCCTCCCTATCAGAGGAAGAGGAAGACAGTGATAGCAGCAGCCATGTGTCAAGCCGGCGGGATTCTAGTGACTTCTCAGATGACGCACTGAGCGAGCCTCTTGGCAGTGAAGCCTCCAGTGAAGGTCACGAAGACGAAGTCGACAAACAAAAACGCCTGCGCCGCATCATGAGGGAGGGACTGGACTCGAAGATGAGGTCCACCTTGGCTGGCAGCCACGTACTCCTTCCAAGGAACTGGCGGCTGGGTGGTCGCGGGTCGAGCACCTCTCCAGTCCCAGACACGGCTAGGTCGGTTGCCTTTAATGCTGACCCCAGTAACAGCGCACATTCAAGCTTGTTAACGGAATCTCAAGGCCGGAGGGACGGGCCTGATGCAAGACCGCGAACTCATTCTGGATTTGATGCGGGCCGAGGATCAGGGCTGCTCATGCAAAAGGCACAAGGAAGGTATCAGAGACAACGTGCAGCGGGCCATAAAAGTCAGAAAAGGTGCAATTCCTTCCTGTACCCCGAATGGCCGAAGGACAGAACTGACGCCGTTCTTGAACACGATGAGCCTTTTGCAGACTCTATGCACCAACCGACAACAAGAATATTGGGAACCTCTTCAGAATCCAAAATCGATAGTGACCAAGCCGCAGGATTTCCAGCGGGAGCAGCAGCTGCATTGGAGGAGAGGGCTAGCACCCCTGCAAAGAACGTGGAAGGCTTAGATAGAGTGGCCAGCGGGTCTGAGACTGAGCTGCCATCCCAGAAATTCGTAGAGGAGGGCACGTGGCATTCTAAGGCCAATGTAATCGACAGTACGCAGCAGAGCTCGCTATTCGGGTCGTCTTCTCCCACTGGCTGCACAAATTGCAAACACCGTCGCTGCTTCTGCTGCTTTATGGCGCAGCAGACTCACTGCGACGACACCACACATGTGGCAGACCCCTTGCCAAGAAGCCCACGGAAAGACTCCCCTAGACTATTTAGTGACCCCCCTTTTCTTGTTCCCAAGCAAAGCTCGGTTGCAGTGCATGGCGCGCTGGGAAGGCGCGTGCCAGCAGGGGAACCCAAAAGACCCTGATATATGCTGTTCTATACAGGCCTGTTCTCTCCAGTTCATGTTTAATGTTTCTTGATTCCATTTTCTTTCCCACAGTAGGGTGCCAGAGGGCAACGCCAGTGCCCGGCGCCGTGTACGTTGTTAACCATGGAAAGGCCATGGCACAATATTTAGCAGCCCTTTGGAAATGTTTCGAGAAGCCGGAAATTCCTGTTACTTCTTCATATTTTTTCAAACAAACTTCCAGTATAACTAGAGTATCGCAATATTGAGCGAAGGCAAGAAGGAGGGAGGCCAGCATGGCATTTCCGAATAACAGCTCATTCGCCGAGAGTGTATCCCTTTCAGTTAAAGAAGCAGAGATATTATGTGAAGCGTACGCGGCTTTTTAAGGCTGTAGCTGCCCAAGATGAATGGTACATTGCCCTCCCCACTTTGCTGAAGTGCTGCCAGCAATTGGAAGGGAAGGCTTCCCGTCGAGCACCACCCCATTAGAGCTCCTCAGTGATGTGCAATTTGTAATTCTAAGAAACTGCCGAAATAAAATCATATGATTCACAAGGCGTACAGAGCTCAATGCGTGGACGCACCGTGCTTCACTTATTCCAAGAAGAGCCCTGGCATGCTGATTCGGTTAATTAACCGAATCCTATTAAACAATTGGTGCTGGTAGAATTTGATCCTGCTATTTAGTTATTTATTCAGATTTACTACTTGGTAGTGATCTCACATTGTAGTACTATTGTGAGCTCCGTGCAAGACTAGCTGAGTTCGGCGGTGGGCAAAACGAAGGAAACCCGACACGCGGCCATTGAACGCGATCTGAAACATTCTCTCCTGAAAATTGGGCAAGACGAACTAAGCATTAATCAACTCAAGTAAAATGTTTTTCAAAGCTCATCTGTCCTCACGGCCTTGTTTTGCCAGGTCTCAGGATGGTCACCTGTAGACGCTCGATACTCTGTGTGTCTTGGTCGCTGCCGACAGTGAGGCCACCTCATCACGGGCACCTGATTTAATTGCTGGTCGCGAACTCGCAATTAAAAAGTATTACTAAATTTTCAGTTGAAAATTCCATTATTCGAAAGTATGGGTACCTTTGTGGATGCCGCCTCTTATCTATCCCTCCGCCGCTCAGCAGCTCGTTCTTCCGGCCACGGCTGGCACGCCGCGTGCGCTATATGCACATGGAGATATTCCCTGACTGTGCATCAGGAAAATACCTTTTTGGCCCATTTTATTCTTTCTTCTAAACATTGGTTTTTCATTTGTCTTGAAGGACCCCTCTACGGTGCTGTAGACGCTGCTTTTAATCATGTCGGCCGCGGCAAGCTCGATGGGGGCTGAGACCCGCAGTTGGAGAGGGGATGCTCGAGCATCAAATCATCGATCTAGTAAAGCAAAACTCCACTTTGTAACGGCTTTAGGACGCCCCTTCGCAAATGCCACCTTGTCACCTCTCAGGCCCTGCTTAGGCCATGCGGACGCTGCTACCTAGGACTTCACCCACGCAGCCAAACTTGCCACAGAGACAGGAGCTCAAAGACCACACCAGATTGCCAATAAACTTACTTTTAGTGCTTAGGCTAAGTAAAATGCATGTTGCACCGGGCTACTGCGGTGAATGGGTGGGTTACCCAAAGAAACTTTGGTTTCAAAGCTTCCACACGCAGTTCTACAAACCTTTTGTTTCCCCTTCCTGCAGGAGCCTTTATCTCACTTCTGTGGAAAACCTTGTTTCTCCTGCAAACTGTAGCAATTCTGGCTACAGGGGAGGCCCCAGTCGAGACCCCAGGCGAGAACCGGGGCGAGACCCCAGGCGAGACGGAAAGCACGGCTTCTACTGAGAGCCTCTCCACGGGTATGTGGCTGAGGCTACAACGAAATCAGCTAAAAAAATTTGCGTTGCCTCAGCCGCATCCTTTTTTAAGCCTAACTAATGAAGCGCTTACGTATGGGCCTGCATTTTTCACAGAGACAAAGGCTGCCCTTTCCTTATCGGTTTCAACGTCCCCAGAGCTTGACGTAGCTGTTGGCGAGCTGCGAGACGGTTAGTCCTCATTCCTTTCGGTACCCGTATCTGCTTGTAAACATTATCTATGAACTTAGCGGCGCACTTTATGCTGTTTAGCTCAACTGAGGAGAACTGCTGGAGTCTTTTCTGCTCCGTTTTGTCATTTTAGATTTCAACAACTTGGTTGATGCCTATCCGTTCCTCTCAGCAACAGCACTTGGTGAGTCCGTTTTTCTATCAACCTTTCGTTTTGTTCCCTTGGTCTTGGCTTACCTCATGCAAAATGTGCATAGTTTTCTGCGTTTGATTTCCTGCAGAGGCTTTCACATCTGTTGCTAAAGATGGTATGTGTCTGGCTGCCGCTTCCCCCTCTCAAACAGCACGCTTGTAGTAGCTTGCACAGTGGAATAATTCCGAGCATACAGTTCCCCCTTTACTGCCCCGGTGTACTCTCAGTGACGGAAAACCTCCAGGCCCTGCAGAAAGGCGAAAAGGAAGTCAACATTAATACATTAGCACACGAAGCCCCATCTTGGATGGTCTTTCAGTTGAAAGAGCTTGCAGTCACGGAGCACGTACTCAAAAGTGTTACCGTCCACCAGTGTAAGCTGCAGGACACGAAACTTTGAGCTGCGTTAGCTGCGCATTTATCCAGGCCAGGCAGTTTCACATTGCGCACAACAAAGCCGTAGCTGCTGCAGCTTGATTGACTTTTCTGCTATTTGTTTAATACAGACGAAAATATCTTGGACCAGGAAAAGGCGAGAAGAAAACTGAAGGAGGAAGGCCACTCCTCACCGTCTCAGAGGCACCTGTGTGCAGCGCTGCCCTGGCCAGAAAAAGAAATTACTAGCGCTGACCGCGGTAAGCAGCAGACCGACTTTGATTCAAGGAACTGAGGTACCCAATATATTTCCATCAACTCTAGAGCTCCCGCACAAGGCATCGCTGGTTTCTGTTAACCGCATTATTGCCTTTTATCGATGCGTTTAAATTATGTGCGGTTCTCAGATGCTGCTGGTTATGATTTGTCCCCTGAGGACCTGGACAGAGTGGGCGAGGCTCGCCTTAATCAATGTACGCCATTGTACAAACAGTGGGCTGTTCAGGGTGGCTTGTTCAGCTGCTCCCTACGTGATATATTTCTGCCCAGCGCACCGTGCGCTTTTGATTCTGATGTGTACAGTGAGCAACCTTAAGGACAAGCTTTCTGCAGGAGGCCGGCCTGTAGATTACTACGGCGCCGTGGAGTGGATGGCTTGCCCAGTGGTGGCACACACGTTCATGTCCACATACATGGAGAACTCGCGGGATTTTACCGGTGACATACTGCCCCCTCTTTGATGCAAGCATATGATTTGCGTACATGGTGATTATGCAGAGCTACCCGAAAGACCAAAAGTGCTTTCTCTGCTGGAGACCCTGGAGAGCCTGTGTTTGTTTGCAGGTGTAGAAGAGCCACCCCGTGGATTGACAATCACCAAACGCTGGCTTGAAGGGCCCCAATTCCAGAGGACTCTACAAGACCTCATGGATAACCGTGCGCAACTTTCGGCTGATAAGCCTTTTACCTAGCTTCCATCTTGCATACGAACATATCTTCCACTCTTCCTTACCATTTTTGCCTGTGATATTTTTAGAACGGATATGGGCTACCACTTCGCCTATAGTTGCTGCAGTTTGGATCTTGAAGGCCTCTGCTACCCAAAGGCTCCGTGGTGAGTAAAAAAGGAACTTACGCTTCAGATCCACAAAACTGTGCAAGTACGACACAGGCACCATTATAGATGTAGATTGCAAACAATATGTCACATTCTCGTCGGTCCCTTTGCTTCCTTCAGGCATGGCCCCTACACAGGTTAAAAGAAAAAAAGCTTTTGGGCTTAGCGGCCTCTGCAGCAAAAAGTGTGAACGACTTTTCGCTGTTTCCCTTAGCCCAGAACGGCCAGAACGGCCGAAAGACACAGTCACTGCAGACGGTGCGTATCATGATGTTTCTAAATCATACAGGCAGTGTATGCCGCCGCTGCTCGTAAATTGGAAGTAGCATTTTGCTGCAATTCTGTGGGCTTCCACCACGCGCATGCTGCTGGTTTGCTTTTCTTTTCAGTGCTTCGTCTTTTTTTGTTCCACCATCTTCGTCTCGTCCAACTAGCCGAGGCCTCATTAGAACGGACTTTTGCTGCTTTGCTCCTCGAGACGTCTGACGTCTGCGGGATATCTGACGGCAGTGTTACTTGCAGCGAAGCCAAGCAACTGGTCGCAGCACCTGTGGATCCTGAGGACCCTCAATTTGCCGTTCCTGATTTTCTCCGTCAACTGGTAGGCAGCGCTTCGTGTCTCTTGGAATGCATGCACTTAGTCTTTGCGCCTATCTTTGCAATATTTCTGGTAAACTCCCCATTGCTGATTGTGCCAATTATATTGTGTGCAGGACCAGCCGCGAAAGGAAGCAGAGCCTTGGGCAGCTCTCCACCCAACAACAAAACGAAAAAGACAGACAACTTGCATTCTTGAAGCCTTCGCAGTTAAGGGCGGCCACCTCGGAAAGAGACTTCAAGCCCTCAAGGCCATTCAGGCATTCGAAGCCACAATCGCCTCTATGGCTTCTGAAAAGCAAGGACCAAAAGCGCTTGCTAACCCCTACTTGCTCTGCCAGACTCTATGGACAAGGGCGAGGGAAATGCATGCAGGAAGCAATGCCTTTGCACGGAAAGCCGAGCAGTGGAAACAAGGGGGAGACTCTTTAGGAGCTGTGTTGCTGGCACTGTTCCAGTCACAGCCCAAATGGAGACTGCCAAGGTCTTACGCTCCTCTTACCTCTGTCTGCATGCAGACAGGTAAAGCTGCCACTGGCTTGCACTGCTAGTGTCGCCACCATTGCTCTTTAGTGTACTCTGAGTCACGTAATCTCGTGGATCCAGCGTGGGTTATACCTCTTTGCTCACCTATTCATCTGTCGCCTGCTTGTAGTTCACAAATATATAAATTGCATTTGTGTATGGCGCAGCTGGATTTTTGCACTCCATTGTGGAGGAGTATGCTGAGAAGGAAGGCTTGTTTCGGTCGCTAGGAAGATCGGTATTGCGTGTTGGGTCAGCAGTTGTAAAGCGGCTGGCAGGAAAGAAGCAACGAGTGGCACGCAAACCTTCAGATTGGGTAAACTTGGAGCTCACAATGCAGCCAGCGTCTGGCGCAAGCCTTGCAGCCTATCGAGGAGCCCTGGAGGTAATATACGCTTTGGCTACAGAGGCGCGCAAGCTGTTCCTTGAGCCTGCAGTTGAGGCTCCACACTCACTTAAAGAGTTCGTCGGAATTCTTATGGGGCTATGGACACAAAGGCAGCTACCCAGTTTTTCGTTTGCTAGCAACGATATTTCAGTGGCCAGAAAGACTTTTCTTCTTGCTGCCATTCTTCACGGTAGGTTCGAATGGTTTCACTACGCCATAATTTTAAGCATGCACAGCTGCAAAATGCTGTTTTTTTTTTCAAAGCTTCACATTCAATGTAACGTTCCGCAAGCCAATTAATTCTGAGGCTTCGAGAATTTTGAGTAAAAGTCTGCTTCGTCGTGGAGACATAGGCGTAATCTGCTATGAAACGTCGTTCCTAGTTCTTCGTTTTTTGTCTCGTAGAGAAAGGGCACATCGGCTATGCAGTTGACATCGTGATGGAAGCAGCGGGCAGATTACCAGGCGCCAGTAAGCTAAGTTTCCACTTTTTCATTTTCATCCTGGGTTCGCGGTGTCACAGATCAGAAAAAATATATCAAGTTTCTGTGTTATGTGTCAAAGGCTATCTGGCGTCTGTCTTGTCATGGCTTGCTTCAGGAGCAATTGATTTTGGCCGAGTATCATACCTTGGAAATTTTGAGTACGAGCTAACAGGCGCTGTGGTGTCTTTGCGCAAACGAGGGCAAGTACCTCTGACTAGGGCTAACCTAGAGGACTTTTTCATTGAGATTGCAGCAGGTTCAGCAGACCCAGTAGACATGATAAGGGTGGCTGTCGACCTTGCACATACTCTTCTTGCCTCCCAGATTAGTCAGAAGGTAAGCAACTTCTTGAGTAGTCTTTACGGCGCTGGCAATTCCTGTCGCTTTGGCACTAAGGGCACCTTGTGATGAACAGTGGATCAAACGCTCAACAGAACTTAAAACAGAGCACAAGTACCTGCGATTTTTCTTGTACTTGCAGGGCAGCCGAGTCCTCAGCGGAGTTGCCATTATGCAGACAGAAGCTTCGTTGCGTTTCCACTGCGCCGGATTACAGCGTGAGCTAAAGAGCAACAAACGACACACATTTTATACCAAAGGCCAAAATACCGGAAATAGTGTTGCTACCGACCCGCGAGGAATTAAAGCAAACCACTGGAATGGCACTACTGTGTTACTACTTTTTGAGATGCAGAATATATTATAGGAGTGGCGAAGTCTGACCTCGCCAAGGAGACTCCTGAAGCTTATCAGGACTATTTGAACGCATTGTTTGCCACGGCACACGTGGCGCGCATCAGTCAGGTAGACGTCAAGTCGAGGAAAAGAGTTGCTAAACAACCCGTCCACCTACAGCTTTCGTGCCCTTTCATGTCTTCGTACATTAATGAGGCGAAAAGAAAGGAGAGACAAGCCGTCATATCGCTCTCAGCAATACGTAAGCTGCACGGCGGAGCAAAACTGCCGGATCGAAACTGCACCCTTCTTCTTCGTTTGTCTACGTATGTATGTGTCACCAAAGTGCGCGTGCACGTGCCTCAAATTTGCTGCAAGTACCTGACATCTCAAACCTTCGCTGTACAATTTTGCAGGGGCTCAAGGAGCGAAAAGCCACATCTGGAGGAAAATCACAAAGTCCAAACTTGCTTTCATTCCTCTATTCGCTCCTGTAGCTGCCGCATCCTGGCTAAATGAAAAGCTGTCGAATATTGCAAACAAGCGAAGATTCAAAAAGTGGCACGTCGAAGCGGGAGAGAGTATGCGTACGTTTTTGAAAAAAAAAAGCTATGCTTGAGTACACCTGCGTTAACTCACTAAGAAGTGCGTGATCCATTGGTATATGCCGTGTGCATCACCCTAGATGATTATATATATATGTATTATACCATCCTACATGATTATGTACGGTCCACTATGTCAACATTGCATACAGTTTATCATTTCTGCGCTGATGGAGCCTATTGAAATTTGTGCATCAGTCAGAGCATCAGCAAACCAGTGCAGGCACACTCAACACCTCACGAGGACTGCTCCCTGCCTTTCTGGGTAGAGCCTTGATATAATTGCATTAAAGGGATGCTTCAGACCTAAAGACAACTGCTTGCCCGGTTCCAAATGCAGACACGAAGACTCCCCTGGACACGAAGTTGCTGTTTGTATTTGCAGAAGGTAATCCGAAATGAGACAACTGTGTATAACACAAAAGCTCAAGCACATGCGCATTACAAAAGCAATCTTCGTTTCTTTACAATGCAGTTATGAATGAGCTTTTTTGTGCCCTTATGCTTTATAGCTCTGCTCTTCCGGTAGTTAGTTTTACTGTATAGCCGGCCCACTAATGTCCTGCCATCAAAGATTTTGTATACTTCTTACTATTCTGACTGTTTTACACAACCCAACTCTCTATTTCACATCTAACTTTTCTCGATTTCTCTCCTGCCTTTGTTGTCCTTGCACAGATCGTCAGTTCATGGGAGGCCTTTTCACCCAAACAGGTATGCATGCGCAGTCGCTCAAACTTCGACACTGATTAACTTGACACTTCATTAGAAAAGGAATGATCCGCGATATATATTGAACATTCCTAGTTGGATACATATCACGATATATTCACATCTCAATAGATCTCACGTTAATCTCAGTTACGTGGAAGCAGCTGCGAGGTGTCAAAACTGCCTTGTTCCTCAGTATGTGTCCCCATGTTTTTCAGCTTCTTACTTCGGCGACCTTCAACTGCGTAAGTTCAGTTATACGGTCCCCTTAGGTTTCGCCGTCATGTATTCCGTGCAACTGACCTTAGGTCACACTCCGGTCGCATTTAAGACACAGCACAATCGGCCATTGGTCGCCTCTGTGTGTGTGTTTGCTTTCTCTTTCTCAGCTTCAGAATTACACGGTAAGTCACTCCCGATAACGAGGGATAATTTATCATTTACTACTAAATGTACAAGCGGTGGCACTTTTTCCCGCAAGGGCCGATGGTAACTTTTGACATAGTGACCCTATCAACCATTTATGAGCTACTTTCTCTTGTTGCTGTGCCTCATCACGTCTATGCAGATCAAGTTTTGGATGGGCAGAATTTTATCCCTAAGGCTCAACTGGCAGGCGAACCAGCGGTCAATGTGGGACACTTTATGATTACGTACAAAACGCTTCAGTTGCTAGGCTACCACGGCGGTAAGGCTCAAATCTCCCTCTTGCGACTGTATCAAGTTAAGTCTGTGACTAAAATCCGTGCACCCTCATTGTGTTGCCACCGCTCCTGCGGGCCTAGTCCCTACTTTCTGTACTTGACATGCAAGTGTGAAGCCAAGATACAGTTCGGTGCTTGTCTCAGATCTTTTCTGCTTCTATGTATGTTCAGGCTTGTCTGTTAGTGCTCGAGGGCATTCACTTGCCGAAAGCCAGTAGATTAAGCGACAAAGCTGCAGCAGCGACGGGCACATTGCTGCTACGGTGAAGTTTACACCAACTCGTCTTTCAATGGCCTTATTCACTGCCCTCCGAAAATATATACACTTGAAAAAGACAAGAAAGCTGCTGCAATCAAATGAATGTGTCATTTTCTGACGATAGGCGCTGGGCACCACGAAAGTCATCAAAAATGCAGCCAATGCTGTTTTTCGCACGAAGTGAAAATGAAATATGTTTTGGTCGTATCAGTTGAAAGCCTATGCCGAGAAAAACGACGGCTGTAGGACTGCTTAATTGGGCGTCGTACGACTTTGGGGGCTGGTTCAATCAGTTCAAAGATAAAAGAAAGTGGCTGGATACCGGCTAGGATTTAAGACGTTTTAGTACTTACTTGCATAAATTTTAATCCAAACGCGCATTTGTTTACCAATTTGCTGCGTAGAAAGAAACTCATATGTCATAGTTATTCGCTACGCGCTTGTATATTTCAAGGGCTGCAATGCCGACAGTCAGTCCCGCAGTCAGTGCCGCAGTACCAAGGACAACAGCTCCACCAGCCGCCACTACACTCATAGCCGTTCCTGATAGGACAAAAGTAGCGAAATGAGGCATTGTATGCAGATCGCTGAAGCACGGCGTTGTCCATCATGAGCTGCATACACTAGAGCAAAAACTACTGCGGGCAAGAGATACCCTCACCTGCTGCATACAAGATGTCAGTGGCCGTGTTGAATCGGATGTCTGCAAGGCGGGGAATGCAGCACACATGAACTGACAGCATGAAACACACTAAAAATTATTAATATATTGCGTGTGATAGGCACCCTTATCTCGAGTTCTCTACAAGCATGACGTCAATAGTGAAACTCTAGTCAGGCAGTACACTTCCCTTTATTACTTAGCTGCTCTAAGATTCCAGAAGGAGGAATGCCCTATGGAGTAGAGCCGCGTGCAGAATCAATAGTACTACAGAGTGCACAAGGTGCCAAACCCTGCTTAAATACTTGTAATGCTGCTTTTGTTATTACCTCTCCAGTCACTCGGCATCTCAACAGTTCCATCATCACCAAAGTAGCTCTTCACAAAAGGCTCGGGGTAATGGTCGATGTACACAACCTGAGACGGTCTCTCTCCCTTCTCCTTGTCTTTCGTCTGGTAAGTCTCTACAGGCCTTATATAAGCTTCACTCTTCGGCGGGGCGCTAACTGTGGCAGGTTGCTGCTGCTGTTCGGAGCTCCGAGAGGCAGTCTCCACTGCAGCAGGCGGCGAAGTAGCCTGGGCAGAAAGGCCGCAGCATTTCTACGGCAGGCATCACCACAGCAGATGCAGCACAACGCGGCAGCAAAAGCTTACTAAAGAACGCCTAGGTAAGAGGCGTGGTAATACCTGTATACTAAAAGGTGCGCGAGTGTGGAAGGCGGTTGTAAGGGGAGACAGCTAAGTAGCAGCTTCGAAAACGCTCACTCCTCTTCAGCCTAATGATAATGCAGCTCACCGTAATAATATTGAGACCTTCGTCACTTTTTGTAGCCCCGGCCTCAGCAGGTGCGTTGGCTGCTGCTGTTTCTGCTGACGTTGCCTGCTCTGAAGGCAAGGGCGGAGGAGCCTCTTCTGTGTCTAGGTTTGTTTGCGAGATTGCCCCGCATTGGCACTGCAGCGGAGAAGCAAGACAGTGTGCCACCAAATGCCACAGCTGCAGCAATGAGACCGAAGTGACTTTCGAGTGTTGTTTCCTTAAACGCATGCAGAAGTGTTAATATGGCGAAAATGTGCTTTTGTATACGTGTTGTTACCATCAAATGCTCATATCAGAGTCACTGCAACTGCCGCATCTGTGTATGAGCCTCACTAAGTTCCAGCACAACGATGAAGACGCTGTGGGAGTCGGCTGTTGGGCCTTCTGTGTTCTATCTTTTATCAAATTACTGTCTTCAATCGGCTCTTCTTCAACAGAAGGCTCTGAAATGTTATGCTCAGGAACAGCAAAGTAAGCCAGAGGCAGTGGCTCACTCCCGGATTCATCCCTTCGAGCCTGGTCATTTTCTTCAAGGACCTGCACATACACTGCACGACCCATCCTAATTAAGATGTGCTGGTTCTACAGAATTCTGCTAGCATTACATAGCGTATTCTTCTTGCCCTTGCCCAGCACATGCAACTCCAAAAGACTGCGTTTTTTGTGTGTTCCTGGCTAGTTGTGCAAAAAGCTGCCTATCTGTATGGAGTTCGTGTCGAAAGCAGTGTGAAGTGGAGTGTGTAGTTCAGCTGTATACATACTGTGTGCGGGCTGAGGGATTCTGCAGATGGGCAAAGTGCATCTTGGCAGCTGCCAAGGACGGCGGTTGGGGTTTCTGCCAGTCTGCAGGCGAGGAAAGCAGGAAAGCGTCCTGGACGCTGGTGAGCTTATGAGCCGTAACTTCCAACTTGATGTGCTCTGTTTGGGTGGGATTGTTCTCAGCTCACCTGCACACGGCTTCTACAGGGACACGACGAGTGTGGCCATGGGGAAGGATGGTATGAACGTGCTCTCTGGGGGTGGGTATGACGGCAGACTCTATTCTGCGTAAACTCATTTTCCGTATGTACAGAGGACCGGTCACGCCACTGCTTTTGGTCTGCTCGAGGCTGCAGACTCAGGGAGAATGCGCCTCTTCAGTCTCCGTTGTTTAAGTAAAAGGTACACTTCAATTCTGAAGGCGCTGATGGCGCTCGGAGTGCCTCCACGGTGCAAGCAATGAGAGAATATACCTCTCTGTAAGTGAAGGTTGGAGGACCTGTGAAGTCGCCCACGGCGCTCTAAATGCACCAGCAATAAACTAAAACGGAGGATATGAAATAATTTGTAAAAGTTTTAAAGTGGAAAGGGAAGGCAAACGCACAAATAGATTGCCTTGGATCTGACCGCCGCCGACGATGCCAATGCAGCATCGGGCGAGTGGGGGAGAAGCAGATATCAGTTACTGAATCGAACCGCGAATTTCGGTATATTTGAGCTAGTAAAGTTAATTTAAGTAAATCACGCAGTAAGGTTTGATGAGATCTATTTATTGCTGTAGGCGTTTTAAGCTGCTTGGCACTGGTGTGGCTGCTACTAGCCGGACAAATCGATCCTTTTCAAATCGATGGTTCTGCCAGTGATATCCTTTCCTCTGCCCGCGTCTATATTTTCGTTTCATATGCTGCACTTAAATTACCGTCGTGTATAGTTATATCGGCAGCCCGATAGACAATATGCGATGCCATCATCATACACTGCGTACAGTGCTGCCCACAATCACAGCGGCATGGTTCTGTACCACTTCAAGAGTTGTTTAGTACAAAAAACAAATTCCATATATCTGTTTAAGAAATCAAATAGGTTGGTGCATTCTTTCTTATATTCCGTGCCCACCAAGTGGCGGGCTCCGAACTCCCAATGCAACTTTTCCCTGTGTGCAATGCCTCTTATGTACCCAAAAAAAATTAATTAATTTGTGTTGCCCTGATTTCACTCGGGGTCAGAAGAGCTTAAGAATGCCTCAGCCCTTTTCGTCACGTTCTTCATGACCTCGGCCAGCTGCCACACGAGCAGAATATTGGCTTGCAGTCCTGCAGCTTTGCGATGCATTTCATAGCAGCGCTCCAATTTCTAGAAGGTCAACACGCGAAAACCATAAGAATAAATATAGTTAAAGGGAAATGCTGTTTGTGCACCTGTTCCCCAAGCGTCACAGCAGAGCGTACAGCGTCCATCTCGGCGACAAGTGTGGCAAGATGCTCCTCGAACGTAGCTGAAAGACTGGATTCCAGCAAGTAAATTAGTTTATGTTCACTTCTGAATTGTGCATTATTTAGCGAGCTTTTACGTTTTCTCTTCTTCCACTATTCTTTCTAGTCGCTGGGGAACCCCCAGCTGCTGTAGGCGCAGCAGCGTCTGCTGCGCAGTCGTCAGCCCACTCTCTTCTGTTGGCTTCGCACTTTTAGCTTCGCCCCAAAGTGACAGCAGATCACCGCTAGGCCCCGCGGGGCTCTGCACGCCGCTGAGGACGACAGATATGGCGCGCTTCTTGCCTAAGTGCAATAAGTGGAGCACGCAGTTTGAATATGCAATCCTACTGTTCTCCCTTTAAATGACGGACACACCTGTTTGGGTTGTCAGCTCTTCACTTGCAGTTGAAAGCAGGGCCAAAGGGGAAGAGCCGCAAACTGGCGCTTGCAAGCAATCCACAGTGCTGTGAGGGTGTATCGCCGCAGGACCAGGCGTCGATGTGTGATGTTGCGTGTTCTCATCCACATTTTCAGCCTCCGGCTTTGTTGTCCCGTTCTCGCCACTGCATTCTGTGGGGGAGTCTTGATAGAGATTCTGCCCTGCTACTGTCATCTGGAGCTGAGAATCACTGCTAAGCCATTTGTCTTTCTGTGTAAGCATTTCAACCTGGGACGCGGCCGCGCCTCTGCTGAACGTTTCCTGCGACACTGTTACTGATGCCTCTGCAGCTTCTGCTGTGCTTCTCTCGAGGGAATCATGTTCTGGGCCATGCAGGCTGGGGTCCAGCGGTGGCACAGGGATTGTTGTTTCCCCGTCAGCATAATACGCCTGGCCAGCTTCATCGAAGACAACCTCTGTACCGTTGCCATTGTTATCAAATTGAATCCACGTCTTAGATCCGTCTTCATTTATTTTAAATGCGAGAATGCCAAATTCCGTTTGCCGCCAACAGAGCCCGTGTTCACCCGGTTGCTCGTTGGCATCTTCGGTCCGACCAGCTTCCTGAGATACAGCTTTCCACTCAGGCTGGCGTTCTGATTCCATAGTTTAATTCGGGTCTGTGCAAAAAAACGATTAAATCAATACGTCCGGGAAGTGACAAAAAGCAAAAGGTAGAAAAAAGAGGAAACGGTCAACGTAGTGGAAACTTGCACAAGCTGCCACCGCGACGTGTATATACGCCCCAGAGTGGAATAAGATAGCTTATCTAAGCTCCTCTGAGCTTACTCCGAGGATGGACAAAGCATTATCAGCAGTAAATTCGTTTGTCTGATTTTGTTGAGACACTTGTGGGGGAAGCCCCTGATAAAAAAGTGTCGTTTCCTCTGCTGCTGAGGAGCTGCGGTTGTCACTGAGCCCTACGGGTGGACGGAGCCGAAGGATACGATGTTCAATTGTGTTTTCTACGAAAAAAAGCTGCACTGACACCTGCTGCGCCAACTGGCCGATCCTCGTGAGACGGCCCACGACCTGCCGTAGCCTCCCGGAGTTCATTATGGGCTCGCAAATCAGCAGATGCCCTGCACAACGAAACATGTGGTGTAAGATTTTCGCTTTAGCCGTTAGCTGTATGCCGAGCTCCCATGACCCTCTGCATAAGTAGCCCAGCGATAGAGGACTACACTACACCATGAATGACACACATCGAGCGTAACGGCAGCATAAGTCCCTACGCGCTGCAGTACACTCTGGCTGATACTAGATACCACTAAGACAGCATTCGTGGCTTGCTTGCCTGCCACCTGGAGTCCATCCACCCCATGCGCGGTGGCGAGTGCTGAGACGAGCATGATGGCCGCGTGCCTTTCTGATGCAAATTTGCTTATAGTCCTGGCCCTGCTTGCAATAGTTGTATCTCCCGTTATTTTGAATATTTCTGCAGCGGAACTGTCTCGGGCAGCCAACGACTGCTGCAGCGTGTGTTTTTGCGGGTGCAGCTGGGAGCCATATATGCTGGTTAGGTAATGTTCGAGTAAGTTTAGAAAGGACGAAAAGGCGGACATAATGAGCACCTTAGCCATGGGATCAACTCGCAGTATTGATGCTAAAGCAGACGCAATGGCCTTCATTTTTGTGCTGGGACGTGACCTGAGTTCAGCAGCTTCAGCAGCAACACCAAAAGCAGTTGGAGGGCTACAGCCCACAGTCATTTCTTCTCCCTGCTGCTGCTGCTGCTGCTGCTGCTGGGTCTGCTGCACGCCTTTACTTTCATTTTGGAATTGTTGTCTTTCCGTCGGTTGCCCGCATGACCTCACAGAAAGTCGTCGCCGCCGCTGCAGCGGTGGACCTCCTACCGTACTTGTGTCCTCCCAGCCACTGACACACAGGGGAGAACCTTGTGTTGCAGGGGGGCTGTAGTGAGCTTGTCTATGCACAAGGCTGCCGTGCAGGCATGCTTGCCGTAGGCGCACCATCCACTCGAGTGGCGCTCTTGCATATGTTGCTGTTGTAGCTGCTGCTGATCCGCCGGCAGCTGCCACCTGCTGCTTTGCGGCAGCCTCCGTGTTTCTGTACAGCTCAGCTTCTTCAGGAAAGACAAATTTGAGTCTATGGAATGTCATTTCCACCGCAGGCAGCGTCGGGTGTCGTAGCAGGTACTGCACCCGCATGCGCTGCAGCTGTTTGTGCGCTCCTGTGCATATTTGCTTGCCTCTTCTTGCCCAGAGCTTCAAGGCAGCATGAGTTCTTCGCAGCACAAGCCTGCCCATGTCGCTCCCACCTTTACCTGTTTCTGTGCCTGCTCCAGTGTCTGTACACCTGCAGGGCTCCTCTGCCTCTGTAGTTCCACAAAAACAAACACTAAACTGGACCTCTTTTTCGGCCTGTCCTCTCTCCTGCTCATCAGCCACGCCCAGCAGCCCCAGCAAACGCATTAGTGCCGCGCGATCCCACAATGCACTGAGCTTCTCGCCCTCGTCGGAGGCTATGGAGACCCGAAAACTTCCCGGGGTGGCCGTGAGCCCCCACCTGTAGACAGCCCATATGGCTTTTACGGTGCTCGCAAGCCACCGGCGGCGAGAAAGGAGATGAACTTCGTCTAAAACCAGCCGTTCCCACCTGAAACCCAAGAGAAAGCAGCGGACGCAGGAGCACCGTGGTCCTTGTGGGCCCCACAGTGCAACTGCAGTGCGGCGGGGCGTATGCGAAGGTCTTGCTTGGTGCACAGGGGAGCTGCTGATGGCTGTAACGCCTCTGTGTACAGATAGCCGCTCGTCTGGTTCACTCGGATGTATAGGCAGCTTCCTACGAAAAGGCGACGGTGTATGAGCAGGAGAAAATGGGCTTCCGGAGTCGCAGGTGCACCGTGCAAGTCTAGGAGATCCAACGGGGGAGTAACAAGGAGGCACCTTAGAGTCTGGAGTCCCCTCTGAGTCAGCTGTATCAACACCGGAAGAGCTGCAGCAGGACGGATCGTCTTCCCCCTGATGTTCAACCTGCTGTCGCAGCTGCTGCTGCTTCCCACGCTTTTTGCTGAGCCGCGGGGGTTTGCAAAGGCACTCGGCGGTGTTCAGTGCCTCGTAAGGCGCCAAAACTACCTCCACGCCTTGTAAAACAGAGGGAGTGAGAAGTGACCCTGCTCACAGCAAAACAAGAGAAATAAAAAACATCCGCAACTATCAGCTCCTCACTCAGTTCGTTCTCGCGCAGCAGGACTTCCGCGCAACTCAGACACCGAAGCAGCAAGAGCAGCAGCAGAAGCACAGCAGCTGCTGCAGCTACGGAGGCACGCAACACGAAGCTGGTACGCAGCAGAAATAACAGCACCAGCAGCGGCTTGTTGCTGTGAGCTCTTGGTGTCACCTGTTTCTTTTATTCGCGACGTTACATTCAGCACTGATATTTGTCTGCCAGCGATCTTCTGAATTTCTCTTTCCCACTGAGAAACCAGAGAGGCGGGAGACAGCACAAGCGACCGTAAGGGCCTCTCTGCGTCTCTTAATGCCTCTGTTGTGCCTCCTGGCTGACCCTGGGCGTCAGCCGTGTGGGCCCTAGAGGCAGTCTCGAAAACATCCCCAGAAGCCTGAAGAGGCTCTTGAGAGAACAGAGACAAGCCGGAAGTGGCGACAATGAGGGATACCACCTGGACTGTTTTGCCCAGCCCAGGCTCATCTGCAAGGAGGCCACCCTTGTGCTTCAGAGCCCCAGAACCCCTTAAGGAGGCCCCGGGGACTTTCTCCGGCAGCCTCCTTTCCCTCTGTAGCATCCACAAGAGACTTTCAACTTGAAAGGCAAATAACCCTTTGTTAATTAGGGCTTGCAGCTTGGACACACACAGGGAGGGGTGCTTTGGAGGCTCCTCAGCGACCCCCAGGCGAGTTTGAGATGCCTCCAAGAGCTTCTGGGGGCTTCCCGGAACTGAAGCATATGGGCTGGAGGTTCCCACACCTTGCCTTTTAGCTTTCCTTGTGTAGTCAGAAAACAGCGGGGATAATATGGCGGACTCTTCACCCGTAAGTCTTGGTTGTGACAAAAGCTGCTGCTGCTGCCGTTGCCGTTGTAGCTGCTGCTGTTGCTGTTGCCCTTGTGCCTTTGCCTTCTGTTGCTGCTGCTGTTGTTGCTGGGGCTGTTCTGGCTGCTGTTGCTGGTGCTGCTGCTGCCGCGGCTCAGGTTCTCCGGTACGTTCCGTCTTTACTATCCCACGTTTTTCATTTGTTGCAGTAGTGTACGGATCCACCGGGAACCCGCTGGCGCTGCTGCTGCTGTGGTCGCCCGCTGCTTCTTGCTGTGTGAGTTGCACTTCACTGCTTGCCTTCCTTCTTTTTAAAGGGCTGATGCAGCCCTCCCCTCCCAGCGGCAGCCGACTAAACCTCTTGGCCGTGGCCTCTACAGCTGCACGGCTAAGGGAGGAAGCAGCAAGTCGAGCTGACGACTTCAGGCGCCCCTTTCCGGAACCTGAGCAACAAGACAGAGGAGTGGGGGGCCCCGAGTTTCCCCCGCTACCTGCATGGGGTCCCCGTACCCTGAGAGGCGTCACATAGGGAGAGGGTACAGTGCTAACAGCAGGACAGGAAGACGAGTCGCCTCGCGTTGCTGCTGCTGCTGCTGACGACGATGCTGCTACCGCTGATGATGCTGCCCTTGCCAGCGACCGTCGCGGCGTCGACGGCTCGCTGTAGGAGCCCTGAGAGAGTACTGGGGCAAATCTCGTTCCTACTGCGGCTGCTGCTGCTGCTGTTGCTGCTGTTGCTGCGGTTAGTCCTGCGGTGTTCATAGCAACGTGCTGTGAGTTTGTTGCCAATAGCGTAGTTTCTCTACACCGGGGAGCGGTAGCAGCTGCACTATCGGCACCTGCATTTCTTATGCACTTATTGTCTCCCAGTTCAACATCGGGAGCAGCAACAACTTCTTGTGGTGCAACATGAGCCGCGGCAACGGCAACAGCAACCTGCTGGGAGGCAGGGACAACAGCAGGAGAGCGAGTTGCTGCTGCTTCCGCTGCACCAACTGCAGGCGAGGAACTCTCAAGGGCTGTATCGACACCTTGAGAAAAAAATAAAAAGCCATTATCACCGGCAGGTGAAGCAGCAGCAGCAGCAGCTACGGGTGTTGCTGCTTTGTCTGGGACAGAGGGTAGCGACTCGTCCCTCTCTGTATGCTGCGTTGCAGGTAGCCCCCTGGCCTCCATATCCAGCTCTGCATCTTGTGCTGCAACTATTACTACTGTCTCAGTTGCTGTTGCCTCTGTTGCAGCCACAACTTTTGCTGCTGCATCCGTCGCCAGCGTATCGCTTTTTGCTGCTGCTGTGTCCGTTGCTCCTGTGCTGCTTGATGCTGTCGTGGCATCCGTTGCTGCTGCTGCATCCGTTGCTTCTGCTTCATCCGTTTCCATGGCTGCATCCGTTGCTGCAGCTGCGTCCGTTGCTGCAGCTGCATCCGTTGCATCTGCTGCGTCCGTTGTCGTTGCATCTGCTGCATCCGTTGCTGCTGCTGCATCCGTTGCATCTGCTGCATTCGTTGCTGTTGCTGCATCCGTTGCTGCTGTTGCATGCGTTGCTGTAGCTGCATGCCTTGCTGCAGCTGCATCTGTTGCTGCGGGCTTGCTTCCTAGTTCCTGCTGAGTGTGTTGTGTCAGTTCATCTGCTTCTAATTGGTAAACTTGCCAGACCACTTCTCTGTGTGTTTGCTGACTGTCCGCCTCACTCCAACTGCCGCAAACCACAGGTGCTGTCCCGTAAAGCCCTTCAACAGCCCCTTCGCCCGCAAGTACGGGCCGCCCAAGGGGGCCCCCTTCAAGAAGGCTTTCTTTCGGAGATCCCACCAGCTGCCTGCGAGGGCCTTGGCTGGCAGCTGTGTGTATGGACGCGGGCGCGCGAGCTTGCTGCAGAGCTGTATGAGGCAGAGGGGAGTGAGATGCAGCCGCCGCAGCAGCAGCACAAGCAGCGGCAGCAGCGTGAGCAGCAGCTGGGGGAGCAGCAGCAGCGGCAGCGATAAGACCTCTGGATGACAAAGAACCCGAAATCTTGTTTTCCCCCCTCTCGCACGGCAAGCGAGGTGGACGGATGCTGGAAGCAGAGGCTGCAATGTCAGAAGCATTTGGTGCTTCAGCAGCCGCTGCTGCTGCTGCACGTTCTGCTGGTGCTGCAGCTGCTGTCAGCATTGCTGGTACTGCTGCTGATGCTGAAGGCGCTGCTTCCACCACACAGTCAGCTTCATCAGCAGTGTCAGATGCTGCAGTTGCTGCCTCTGCAGTTGCTGCCCCTGCTGTTGCAGCTGCTGCCCCTGCCGCTGCGGTTGCGCCCACTCCCCTCTTCCGGAAGGCAGCAGCAGCAGCTGCTGCTGCTGCATGAATTTGTGATGGAGTTGCCGCTTCTGCCTGAGCTTTCATTTGGGCCAACAAAGACAGCTCAGAGGGCCGCAACCAGAGGGCGCTGGCTCCACCCTTGCCTCTCTGGTCGCGCTTGCCTTCGGTTCCAGTTACTGTTGCTGCTGCTGCAGCTGGTGCTGGTTCTGATGCGGCAGCAACAGCAGCAACAGCTGCAGTCACCGCAGCAAGGCCTGTGGAGTAAAACGCAATAGATGCAGGGCGTCTGATCTCTTTCTCTGACTCGCAGCTTCCTTCACAGTTGCTGTTTTTGTTGCTGCCGGTAGCGGTGCTACTGCTGCCGTTCAAGTCCGCTATGCTGCACTCTGCGGATTCCACTTTGGGCCTGCTTGAAGACGCTCTGAATGCCCCCTTAAACATACTTCGCGGCTCACTGGGAATGCTGCTTTTCGAAGGGCTCAGCAGCTCTCTGCCCCCTGCAGTGGCCGTAGAGGTCCATGGGTCCCCTTTCGGCCCCTCGGGCGCCCTTGGTGCCCCTGGGGAGCCAGGGGGGTCCCCAGCAGCGGTGCAGGTGAAGGTACTATCAATTCGGAGACCATTCCAACCGAAAAGTGGTAAAGACGGAGGGGAAAACGCTTCCAGACGTCCCTCTGAGGGTCCTTGAAGAGGAACTCCCAAGGGGCCATCGGGGACTGCTTGGTGTGTACAGCCATCTACAGTGTCATCTTGGCTGCCGCAACACAGCTGCGAGAAGCAGCGAAGTTCACCTGCTGACTCTTCGTCTTCTTCAGGCCCCATTGGCGCCGTAATGTATTAAACAAATCAAAGCGCCACAGCAGCAGCAGCAGTTGCTACTGCTGGTGTTGTGCGTGTTGCGCGTCGGTTGAGTGCAATGAGGTTTCACGGTCGCAGCAGGAGTTGAAGACGTGCCCAATCCCTCCACAGGGTTTCTTACTCACTATACATGTGATAAATACTACTTTTAGAGGGAAACATAATGCTGAAACGGGCGGAGGAACGGCCTCCGTGGGGTTGGAGCACAGCCGACTCCGTGGAAGCCCCCCGTGAGCCGCTCGCACCCTACAGATAACAATACGTACGCGTTACCAGGTAATTCAACTAAATCCTTGCATGAAAATAAGAGGAAGTAACTGAAGTAGAAGAGATGGGCCGAAGAGGACACCTGGGAGGTCTAGGGTAACAGTCAGAGTAGGCTTTCCTGGTGGCGACGAGACAAAAATCAACTGCAAAAATTTCGGAGTAAGAGCTTACTAATTTGAGAGAATAGACGCTAAATTCGTCAGATAAGATCCGCCATAGATACGATCCAGCAGCTGGGGAGAGGGGCCCCTTTCCCAAAGGTGGAGGCCCCCATTGGGGCTATGCAGTCGCTAGTTCTGACTACGAATCCATGTTGCAGGAAAAAGTGAGGCTGTATTATCAAAATTTTTTCTAATTTTAATTGCGTTTTAGTGCCTTTGTAAAAGCTTCAAATTGTGGAAAACTTTTGGTGACGGCAAAACGTAAAGGTCGCACGGAACCGTGACAATGTTGCAAATTTCCCATGCCCCATAACCAAAGTAGAAAAGGAGCATTCAGCTAAAATTTAGAGGTCGGAAGGTATTACTGTGCATTATTTCCGTGCAGCGCCACGCACAAAAGCTTATATTCATCTGCATAGGTAGCCACAAGGCGGCTATATATCGCAACGCTGTTCCATGCAGCGCAGGCGTTTTTTGGATACATCACCGCAGATTCAGCAAAAATTGGCAGCTTCATCACCTAATTTTCAATGAACTTTGCGCAGAAACTGACTTCCCACTCCAAATGCGCCACTCGTAGATCATTTGGAGCCACTACAGGTGTTCGAGCTGAAAGTACTAACCCGTGGGTGTTACGTAGTTCGACAGCAAAGCGCGCATACTCCCCCGCTTAATTGAGTACAACCTCTACAGCTGAAGTGTGGGGCAGGGGGGCGGTCTGTGTCCCGCTGCTTCACTCTTGAGACCTTTAATGCCCTTGAATGAGTTCGTCCATTGAAACTATAGTCAGCAGAGTTGACTAGCTTCGCTGCAGACACGACTGACATGACATGGATGGCGAGCACTCTACCCAAGAGGCTACGCTTGAGTCATGTGGGCTGTCCTCGGCCATCACGAGCAGTTGTAACGACTGCTCCTGCAACAACTGCTACCGTGGCTGCTGGCTCTGCTGCTTGGGCCACAGCCAAAGCCGCAGCAGCACCTCCTCCCGCTGTCAATGCTTTAAAAAAGCGCAGTGCGAACTGGAACTTGAACGCTGCTGCCTGCGCATGCACCTGCCTGCTTGTGACATCTTGAATGAAGCAAGTGCTGCAGCTGCCGCCGCTGCTACAGCCCCTCTAGTCTTCTTCTTCAACTGGCTGGAACTCGGCCTCGTCAGGCTCCGATATCCAGTCAGCGAATTCTATAGATGTGTCCCAGGCTGCAGCCATTCCACTGTCGGTGCCTGCTGCTGGAGTTGCTGCTCCTTGTTGTTGCAGCTGCTGCTGCACCTGGTGCTGGAAACAGCGCTGTAGCCAAACTTGGGATAAAGGAACTGGAGGAGCAGCGAGATAAGGCGGCAGCGAAGTGGGCAGAGGGACACACGGCAGCAGTGGGAGAGCAGATAGCAGCAATGGCTGCACAAAGTCGGCTGATGCCGTAGCTGTTGGCTGCTGGTGCTGCTCTTGCGACCCTGTAGTAACAGGTGGCAAGGCCAAACCCAACAGTGGCAGCATTCTGCCGTGAGCGTTGCTGCAGTTAAGTGGCAGGTCTTTGCTGATTGCATAGAGGGCAAAGTAAGGGTCTCTTGAGGCGACTAGGAGGTAGGAGCCATTGGAATGCACAGCGATGTTGCTGCTGCTGCTGCTGCTTCGCGGAGCCACAAAGCTCATCTCCAGATCCACAGTATAGCTGCTGCTGCAGCAGCGGCAGCTGCATCCTCCAGCGTCGACCAAATACTTCTCGCTGACGCGACTTCCTGCTGCCGTTGTTGGTTTTAATTGTGCCGTCGGTTCTGCAGCTGCTGCTGACTGTGCAGGTGCTCTGGTGTTCGAGATGACTAGGGATGGCAACTGAGGGAACCAAATATTTGCCCTCGTGAGTTTGTCTGTCTCCTGCTGTTGTTCCCGCTGCTCTTGTTCCTGCTGCTGTAGGCTGTCTCTGTTTGCTGTTGCTGATGCTGCAGCACTGCAGTGCACGTGCAGTTGCTTTTCTTTGTGGCTTCTAAAACGACGGACACAAACTTGCAGCACTGAAATCTCTCCAGCTGTGTCGCAGCAGATCAGCCTGGCTGTGTCTACAATTGGGTCCATCACTTTGTTGTTCCTTCTGCTGCCGCTACTGTGAACTTCGCTGTTTTCTCTGCCGCGGGAATTAGTGTTTCTCTGTCGCCTTGCAATGGAAAAGTAGAGACGGTCAGTGATAGGCAGCCTGCTGATGCAGTTGCGCTGTATGCACACCTCAGGCGCCTCATCAACTGACTCTGTATCCTTGCGCTGCTGCCGGTCGCCTTCGTCTTCCAGCCGCCCAGACTGTAGCACTGAGCTTAACTTGTCCTGCTCCAGATTCTGTTGATTCTGCTGTTTCTGCGCCTCCCGTTGCGGCTGCTGCTCCCTCTCCTTCCGCTGCCAACACACAAGCACGCTGAAGAGCAAGTGCTGTTGCTGTGTGGACAGCCCGAAGCCCATTCGAAGGTTCCCAATAAACTCCCGAGCAGCATCAGTAGCAGCAGGCACTGTACTTTCCATTTCTCCTGCAGCTCTCCTGAAGCTACGCAGCACTTCCTTCGCTGCTTGCCTCAGCAGCACCGCAGGCATTTCAGCCTGCAGCATTGCTGCTGAGGTGTCAGGGGAGGCACCTCCCCAAGGTGGGCAGGGGGCTCCTAGAGAAGACTGCGAAAAGCAAAAGCAGAATGCTGCACAATATTCCAGCAAACGCAGCGCATTTTGACGCTGCAGATGTAGCAGAGATGGCAGATTCTGCTGGACCTGCTGCTGCAACTGTAGTATGCTTCTACTGTTGCTGCCGTCCGCCGGGTCCAGCAGACGCAGCAGACGAACCACTCGGTTACAAAACTGCTGCAAGACAAGCTGCTGTTTGCCCTGGGGCGCAGCGGCATCAGGCAACAGCGCGGCAGCAGGGTCTGCGGTAACAGAAGCCTTTCCAGATGCCGGTGCTGCCGCTCCCCCTTTTGGCCGAGCTTTCTTGGACGGCCTGGCTGCTGCTGTTGCGACGGGATCGTCGGCGCACCCACCATTTTTCCCGCCACAGCCGCTGTTGCCAGCGCAATTGCTGCTACTTTTTACATTGGAAGCGCCACTTGCTGGCTGCAACACGCCTACAGGTGGGCAGCTGCTGCGTAGCAGAAGTAGTTGCTGCTCTAGCGTTTGCTGCAGCAGCTTGCGCCTCACCATATGTTTCTCTGTCAAGAGCAGAGACAGAGAACACGCTACAAGGGTGTAGCAGGACGTAGCCAGCCAGCCTGCTGCCTCATGGGGTAGTGATGAATTCCCCTGCTGCTGGTGCTTAGCAGCAGTAGCAGCAGCAGACGCGGCGGGGAATGAAGTTAGTGGGGAATCAGATGAAGAACTCACAGATACAAGAGCAGCCCACCAGCTGGTCAGCTGCTGCCTTAGTGCTGCTGCCTCTTTGCTGCTGCTAGTGTTCGTGCTGCTGTACTTGTCAGCAAGGTTGTGCTGGTTGCTGCTCGCTGTGCATCCCCCTGCATGCGCACCTTCGGATTCCCTCCTGTCAGTTACTTTTGCATCACTTTCTGCTTTTGCTGATAATGCGCTGCTCTTACTGCTGCTGTTGCTTATCCTGCTGCTGCTGCTGCTGCTCTGGCGTCGCGGCTTTGCACCTTTTCGCTGCATGCAACATTCAATGAGGCCGTCAAAATCCTCGTCTATGCGCTGCCGCAGCTTGCTAGACAGTAGCCGCAAGCTGCTGCTGCTGCTGCTGCCATGTTTCTTCCTGTGGGTTGCGTGGGGCTTCAGCACAAGCTGACTCCTATGGCCTTCGAACAGCGACTCTTGCTGCCACTCGTGCTGCTGCGTATCACGGGGCCGCTGCTGCTGCTGCTCCATCTGACCCCTTCGCTGGCTTTTGCAGGCTGCGCAGCTGCAGCAGCAGCAGCAGCACGGCAGTACCGCCGCTTCCATCTCATCATAAGCAGCAACCAAACCTGGCTGCGCGCCGACGTAGACCATCGGGCGGGGGGGGCCCGCTGATGAGGGGGCCCCCCTCGCTGTAGGTGCAGTACCCGGGGTCCCCTCTGGGCCCCTCTGCCTAGAAGTTGAAGTGAGGTAGACCGGATACGAGGAGGCCCTAGTGTCGTAGAGCAGCAGCAGGGCATCTGCGGTGACGCCGCAGAGGATGCTGGGCCCCAGACGGGGCAGCCAGGTGACACTGGTACAAACTTGCTGCTGAAGCTTGCTGCTGCTGCTGCTGGCTGCAGCAGCAGCGGCTACTGCACTAGCAGACGGCCCCTGACACCACGGGGGGCTTACGTCAGCGTACACAGGGAGGCGGCTGCTGCCGCCTCCTCTATTGCTGCTGCCTGCAGGAGCTGCTGCATCCGCAGAAGTGCTGCTTGATTGGGGCTTGCTGCTGTTGCTGGTGCTGCAGCGAAGTATGGTCTTTGCTGCTGTTGCAGCAGGCGGAGCGTGCGCATAAAAGCAGAAAGCGTTAGCTTCAATGTCAAATACGGAAAGAAATGATGCAGCTGTGGCAGAGGCAACAGCCAGCTGCTGCTGCAGCAAGCTGTTGCTGCTGCAACAGCAAAGCGGCTCCCGCAGGGAAAATCCCTTCAACTCATTCGCTTCATAAAGACCATCGCTGCTGCTGCTGCTGCCACTCCAGTCTAGCACGACGCCGTTACCTCCCTTGTCGACTGCCAGGAGCTGCCGGTCCGACCCGAAGAGTTCGCTACTTCGCATGTGGCAGCAGCAGCAGCCGCTGCTGCCAGCGCTGCCACCGGCGCTGTGGCTGCCGCTGCAGCAGACAGCATCCCCCAGGCCCAAAAATTCGGCTTCAGCTGCTGCTGCTGTTCCTGCTGCTGCCTCTGAGATCGACAGCAGACGCCGCAGCTGAGGTGTATGCACACCTAGCATCTGCACTAGCAAGACTGAGTAGGGGAGAGACGCACAACGCAGCACTTCGGCCTTCCCTTCTGTCTCAGGGAAATCAAAATACGTGCTGCCGCTGCTGCTGCTGTTGATTATTTTGTCCTGATTCCCACAGCCAGGAGCAGCAGCGGGAGTGGTAGCTGGTGCGGCAGCAGGCCAGTGCGACTTGATAGCAAAAATGCCACCCTCAGAGGTTCCCAATGTCACCTCTGTCTCATCATAGCCGCCCCAGCCCCCACTGAATGTCAAGCAGCTGCAGTGACTCTGCAGCAACTTCTCGAAGTAGCCCCTGTTGCCCGTGCCACAGCTGCTGCTACTGCTGCTGCTGCTCCGACGTATGTAAGGATGGACAACCCTGGAGCCGTTAGCGCAGTCAAAAAAACAAAGGCGGCCGGCAGAGTCGCTAGAGACCCACCGAGCCATTTTCGTTCCTCTGTTGTTGGTGCTATTGCTGCTGCTGCTATTGCTGCTGCTAGTGCTGCGGGAAAATTCAAGCGCACTTAGGAGGTAGAGGTGGCCACTGCTCTGCCCGCCTTCTGAGCCGTAGATACATTGCAGGAGAGGCCTGTAGGCGCAAACTTTGCGTCCCAGTTGTTCAACTCTTCACATTTTAACTTAGTGGTTCGTGGCTCCGCTGACAAGGGCTAGCTCGCGGAGCCGGGCTTGCCAAAACCGCAGTCTGGTGCCGCTGAGGATCTCATGAACGTCAGCGGAGTGCTGAAATGTTCTGGTGTGATGCCGCTGCCGCCGCTTTCGCTGGTATTGTGGCCAATGTTGCTGCCGCTGCTGCTGGGTATTGAGCTCGGAATGCTGAGCAGAAGAGCGAATATCATGAATGCACCAGGGTACTGTACAGCAGACATTCAGGAAAAAAAAATAACCGTGATTGAGAAGGAGTGGAAGCAAGGAAACATAACCCAGAGAAACAGACGAAAAAAAGGGGGACTGTGGAGGGAGCCTCTGCAGAATTCAGGGGCAGCACCGGGAAAAACAAAGAAATATAATGGGGAAACTATATTTAATTTCTCATTAACAGCCGCCAGATCTCAGAATGTAACAACATAAACTCAGAGACAACCCCTAGGGGGCCCCCCAACACGAGGCCCCCAGCCCTTTGGCCAGGCCAATTAAGCCGTGTACACAATTTTTACTTGAATCCTAACTATTTATATTTCTCCGTCACGTCTGAGCATTAATATTGCAGCATTTAGGCACACGTCAACTGTTTTGTACTCCCCAGCGCCGTTGTCTCCACTAGCTGAACCGTCACCTGTGTCCTCATCCTGAACCCGGACTTTAAAGCTGAGATCCGAAGGTCTTAGTGAGACGACAAAAAAGTCTGCTTGTGTAGTGTATTGACACTAAGTATATTTTATGAACATAAACACTGGCGGCAGCAGCTGAAGCAGCTCACCAGACAGCCGTTGTGCAACGCCGATTCCATCTCTCTTCATTTATAGGGCTTTTCCATATTCAACATCCTCGGCTGTGACTTTTACATATCAGACGGATAGGCAGCAGCAGGTCTAGGCAAGCCCAAGTCAACGAGCAACAGCAGCTGGAGCAGCAGCAAGCAGCACCGGTAACACATTTACGCGCACGGTAGCAGCAGCTGCAGCAGCAGCAGCAACAGTAGCGGTAGCAGCAACAGAAGCAGGAGCAGCATCAAAAATTGCAGGAAACCACGCAACAAACACAGCAGCAGAGGCAGCAGCAGAGGCAGCAGCAGCAATTCCACCGACAGGAGTGCTAGCAGTAACAACAGCAACAACAGTGGCTGCAAGCTAATGCCTGAGATGTGAAGACGAGGTTTTGCATCAGCTCTTCAAAATGACACAAGCAGCAGAAAATGAAACAGTTGAAGCTCAAGGAGCTTTCCGCTCCAAGCCATCCTGTCCGCTTTCTCGTGGGCGGGTTGATGCTGCTGAATTGGCAGCAGCAGCAACCAGATCCAGCAGCAGCCACGGCGACCAGAGCAGCTGCTGCTGCTTTTGCTTCGCTCAGAAAAAGAGGACAGGGAATGCGGACTTGCCAAGGGAGGCAGTGAGAAAAGGAGAGGAACTGGCAGAGAGACACGCCGGCAGGAGCACCAGGAGCGACAGCAGCAGCAGCGCTGCCTGCGGCTGTTGCAAATGCATCCCCTGCTGCAGCAGCAGCAATAGGGCCGACACAATCAGCAGAAGCCAGGAAAAATCTGCTGCAGGGGCCTCCCGGAGCCGGCTAGGACCAAGTCAGAAGCCACACCAACATCAGGACAACAACAGCAGCAGCGCTGAGAGCAGCAACAGCAACAGTGCTGACAACAGCAACAGCAGCAGCGCTGACAGCAGCAACGACAGTGCTGACAGCAGCATCGACAGTGCTGACAGCAGCACCAGCGCCAATACTAGTAGTGGAAGCCATAGAAGCCATAGGTTGGAGGTGACATATCTGGAACCAGGCTCAAGGACTTTTCTACTTGTGCTACTGCTTCAGCTTTGTGTTGTCCTCTCCTTAACTCCTGCTGCCATCAGTTTTCGCATGCAGCTTATCTGCTGCGCTTCTGTTGCTGCGTTTGTTGCTGCTGATCGGCTCATGCCTCTCTTTGCGAAGAAACTGCTGGAGTGCGGTGAGCATTCATGGCGCCGTGTTCTTACTGCTGCTGCGGCTACTGTTGCTGCGGCTGCTGGTGCTGCTGCCATGGTTGCTATTCATGTGGCTGCTATCCTTTCGGCTGCCGCCGCTGCTCCTTCTGCCGTTTCTCTTCTCTCTGCTGCTCTAGGTTCTGTCATTATTATTGATGCTGCTCGTGGTTTTACTGCCGTGGCTGCCGCTTCTCTTGATCTCGTCTGTCGTGTAGATGCTGTGCACACGCTGCCGCTGTTGCGTTTTCCATGTTTCTTGTTCATTGAATTCATTGCTTGCGAGTTTCGGGAGCACAAATGAGCACTTTCTATTGCTGCTGCTGCCGCGCTGCTGCTGCAGGCTTTGCAGGTCGCGACCTGCACAAGCCACCTCCCTCTCCTCTTGTTCCTGAGGCAGGTGGCCTCTGCTGCATCTTTTGCTTCCTTGCGGCTGCCACTGCAGGACAGCTGCTGTTAGATAGGCGTCATCTTCAAGTGCGCGTTGCCACTGCTGCTGCTTTTGCTGTTGCAGTTACCAGCTCTTCTAAATCTGCTGCTGCTGCACCTGCTTCTGCCCCTTCTGCGTCTTTCGGCTCCCGTCGATTATTAGTTGTGTCTCAGCTGTTGCTTCCGTGTAGGTGCAGCTTGCAGTAATAGTGCTTTTCTGCTACTAAAGTTTCTATGGACGTGTGCGTGCAGCTGGTGGAGTATCCGGCTGCACTGCTGGGGGCGACCTGGATGGGGTTCCTGGGTTTTGTTGATGATGCTTTGGCTCTACCGTGGCGCTTGAAACTACTGCTGCCATTGCTTGCAGCATCTCCAATAGTTGCTGCTTACAGTGGCAGCACTACAGTTGTGCTGCCCTGTCGGGTGTATACGCTTCTACGGGACGCGTGGACTGGCGTTGCTGTTACCGCCGCGCCGGCTGCAGCGAATGTTGCTGCCGCCGTTGAGCTGCCCATTAAACATCTTGTAGGGGCTTTGCTGCTGCTCATGCAGCAGCTCTGTCAGTGGGAGCTGCAACTGCGGCAGATCCACTCTAAGTTGCTTTCCTCAATTCCAGCGGCAGCAGCAGCTGCTGCTGCTTCAGCTGCAAGGTGCGCTTTATTGGGCCTGCAGCAGTTGTCAGATCTATTGGTGAGTTTTGCCGGCTGCTCTGCTTCGGCGCTGCTCTGCAGTTTCTTCGCTTCTCAGACGCTGCGTCTGTCTTCATGCTTGAATGCAACTTAAATCCGCCATTATTGTGTAGGCTGTCTGCCATTCTACAGTTTGGTGAGATCTATTTAAGCATAATTATTTCCGTAAGTATAAGGTGCATCTCCGCCTTCTACCCTGTAGCTCTGCCTTGAAGAGATAACTCTTGCGTGACTTGCAATTACTGCTGCAGCACAACATCCTTCGTCTTCTTCCCTCTGAACCGAAACTTCTGACCAGCAGCAGTAGTGGCAGCTGCAGCAGCGGTTTCTGGGTGCTGGTTGACGTGAGAGAGCTGTACTATGTTTATATGACACTTCTAACTATCTTCTGTACAAATGCAATAAATATTTATGCAGGTGAGCTTTTGCAACAAGAGCAGCAGAAGCAGCAGCAGCACAAACGGAAACAAAAACAGCTGCTATCACACGATTCGCAGTACAAACAGCAGCTGCAGCAGCGACAATGCAGACAAGAACAAGAACATCAGCGGGAACCGCAGTCACAGCAGCAGCACAAAGAGCAAATGAACAATGTGTGTATGTCTTCTATGATTTTAGGGATAAATGGATTGGAGGTGGGGCAATCGGTCGTCATTGCTTCATTTGTTTGCATTCACAACGTCGTTGTAAGCGCGCCTTTTGGCATTTCCATGTGCTGCTTCTCCTTCACCGCTCTTTGAAAATCGCTTTACAGTGCTTGGTGTTGCATCTTGTAGATGAAGTGGCAAACGCTGTTGGTCGCTTTGCTCCCGCAACAATTCACTACATGTGTTGCAGCAATCCATTCTGCCTGTGCAGTAGCCCATCTTTGCTGCAGCAGCAGAAATGTAGCTCTTCTCATTTGGCTGCCCATGAGTCTTCACAAAAATTCATAACGCATCAGATTTGGGAGAAAATCCCCTCTTTTGACCTGCATATCGTTTGCTGCGGGCTTTGCGGCGAGAACTTTTTCCTTTTGTTGCCGCTACTGTCGCCGTATTGTTGCCTCTGCCGCTGCTTCCTTTCCAGGAACTGAGCTCCCACTTCGGCTCGGTGGATGCAGCCAAGGTGGTATTGGCGCAACAGGTAATGCCGAGAATCTGGCGATACTCCCTTTCTATCGAGTGGGCCCTTAGTTGTCCTCTCTACATTTTGTTGTATTTGCAATGGTGTGTTGCTTTGCAGCATTTTTTCTCCTTAGTTCTTTGCCTGCCATTCCTCGCCACCTCGCTGGCGCTGCTCAAACATAACTGGTAATCTAGATACTACCGTTTCTGCTGCTGCTTTTACTGCTGCTGCTGCTGTTGCTGCAGTTGCTCTCGCTGGATTTGCTGTAAGTATCAATGCTGCATTAGTGTCACTGTTCACCGAGCTTTATCAGTGTTTTGGGTGCTGCTGCTGTAGCAGCTCAAGTTATCTCGTGCCGAAACTCTGCGGGTGCGCTATCTTTGTAGGTATCCATCGCGTGTCTTCGTAGGAGATACATATACCTGCTTTGCGGTAAGTAATTTAAAGGGTTTAAGGCTGAAGAATCCTGAGACTTCTAAGTAACGAGACAGTGACTGTGGCAAGTCTGTCGTTTATGCACTCCTCACTCATCCTTAAATAAGGAAGACTCTAATTTTGAGGACCAAGTGCTCAAGCTTTGCATTGTAAAGCTAACTTCTTTTGTTGCAGGGCGTAGTTTTGGCTGCTGCCGGGATTTTAGGCCATTTTTCTAAGACTTTGCTGCTATTTTTTATTCCCCAATTTCTGAATTTTTTAATTTCTCTCCCTCAGGTGAGATTTATGTAGCTGCTATCTCGGAAGAAGGCCCAGATAAACGCAGCACTTCTCTGTACACTCCTTTATATAATTGCAAACTAGCTATTGGCTTGGTTACTTGGTGGCTGATAGGCTGATTTTCTTCAATTTTGTACACGTGCTCCATGAGGCGAAGAAAAACAAGGAACAGAAACAGACGAACTGTTTCTCAGCTGCATTTGTATCTAATTGAAGATTCGTTTCCACATATACGCGTTAACACTTATTTGACACAGTTGCAGTTGATTTTATGAGTCATTTGATAAGGTTTCCCATCTCTGTGTGCTGCTTCGCAGCTCCTCGGCTTTGTTCCGTGCCCTCGCCATCGTACTCCCAAGTAAGATTTCTTGGTATAGCTGTCATGTTTGCTGCACTATTTACGCAGCACGGACAACTTTTATGTCTTTTTACTCTAAGCGCTGCATAAAACGTGATTGTATGACCCACAAAGCAAGAGTAGAAGAAATTGCTGTACCTGTGTCTCCTCAGGTACATACCCGAGTTGGGGCTGTTGGTGCCCTCGCCGAACTTCACGTTGATAAACCTCGTTTTATGGGTGAGCCACTCATTTTTTAATTTTTCGGATATTCATTCTATTTGTAATATAACGATTTAAAGCGTGCCTGTACATCTTTTCTTACGTGGACTTTTTGCTAATTTTCTTGCTGCTGCTACTGCAGGTCTTTGGCCCAATGACGGAGCAGCGGCTTCTCTGTATTCTGTTGTTGCTGCAAGCCGCGTGCTGCGCCTTGGGCCTGCTCCTGCGCTATCACATTTGCACGTTTTTGCTCTTCGCCTGAATTTATGGGCAGGCGAGATCCCCAAGGACGAGGGGAGTAGAGAATAAGTGCGGCATTTCACTTCTACTTCTATTGTAGATCAAGGTAACTGCAAAGAAAGGAGTGTGCTGTCTTGATGTCCCCACAGAAAGAAGCGAGGATGTTCACTGGCGCTGTCACATTCATGCACTTTCAAGTTCAGCTGCTGGCAAGCAAAGCAGCACTGACAGTCTGCCCCGCTATCAAGGCACATTCAGCCCTCTCTGGAGTGGGCGCATTCGCTCACATAGCACATTAACTCTTGGGATTTAACCATTCTAGCTATTTAGGGATGCTTGAAATGCCTGTCTAAGGCCATGTAAGTACAGACAAATACATGCGTATACATATTTTTCGGAGTAAGCAGAGAAGTAGGTAAATACAAAGGAAGTCGGCTCACTTGAAGATGCGCACTTATATACGGGCGTACGTAAGAGCTACAGCACAGTTGCTGTCGCCTGAAGAGAGTCAGAAGTACTTCAAGAAAGGGAACATTCCGTTTTCTGGACGCTTTTCCATCTACTTTGTCAAGGTGTGTCAGCCTCTCTCCTACCTGTTCATCTACATATCTTATTGTCTTAGGATGCGCAGGCAATGGATCCACTTTCTCTGCCTCAATAAATCTGTAATTGTACGCTGGTTCAGCTTAGATCGGTGGTGTGATTTGTGCCGAGCTTACAATTTAGCTGAGTGCAGTTTCGCTTCCCCTAATTAAATAACAACACAGCCACTCCAGCATTCTGTGGGCTAGTTGCAACAAGATGATGAGTATCACAGACGTGAGAATACTTCTTACACGCGACACTCTACCAAAAAATTCTTTTCCACTTGTGGCTAGACGATGATGTCGCATGTAGCAACGCCCTCAGCTCTAGGCCGCTCACGAAAGACAAATCATGGCTACAAATGGAGGTCTTTTTTGTCAAACAGTGCAGAAGAAAAACAGTGTAAGGATTTCCCACAGGGCTAGACCTGCACTTGAGGCTAGCGGGGCTGCGTAGATTTAAATAACAATAGATAGCAATAGACTAGACCGATTCACCTAATGACAATTCATGGGCCCGCTACGAATTGAAGCTTATCATGGCTGTATTTGCGCCAATTGTGTCTGAAAAACTTTCCGAATTGATGTTGTGGGACACTCGCGGTCACTTCTCGCAATGATATCTACATGGAAATATACAGCGGACCTGCGCATGTTCACCATGCAACTCTTTACTCCTCAAGCATTGGTTCCCTTCGCTTTTGTTTGTGCTTAGGAAGGGGAACAAAACTAGAGGTCTCCATAGACGTGTCTGCGGATATTGGTCACCAGGATTTGAGTCGCTCTGAAATCCATTTCAGGGAGGGACGAAAGCAATGTAGTTGAGCGGTAAATTAGCGCCACAATCTATACCTTTCATAAATGATGAGCAGTGTTTGATACTTGGAGGAGCTGAAAAGAAGAGATCCAGCTGAGAAGTTGCCCACGCAGAAGTAACTGCCTAACAGGCTATGGTGCAGGACGACGGTGTAGCGATAGCAGCGGTCGGCAACAGTTATAACCGGCACACAGGCAGCTGCAGCAGGACCAAAATCTAGGACTACCATAATCTATATTGCAGTGAAAACTACCGAAAAGTGAGAAGGCACAAAACGGCGCTTCCGAGGGGGCGACTTTGCGCAGCGCATTTTGTCACTCTCGTTGTTGTGCATGCGTTTTGCATGCGTGAGCATCTGGCTAGGTGGAAAGGATTTAGATTTCTCAAGTATGGTACACCTTTCTAGAAGATCAACACAAAAAATTGGACCAATGATCGCAAAGTTCTAAGTTGCTTTCGACAAATGCATGCCGGCGACAGCGGAGCTGTCTGTACACTTAGCGAAGCCCAACCGTCCGAATGGCCAGTTAACTCATTGATTTTCATGGAAATGCGCCGCCTTACTTCTTCATTGTCCCCAGCAGGTGTATCGGCTGCTTGTCGTCTCCTATTTCCGCGGGCTTCTCCGGTCTTATCGGGTTTAGTATCACAGCAACGCGCAAGTTTCAGCAGCAATGCCGGCGGCACAAATCTTACTTTTCGCATCCACCGATATGATCCAGAGAAGGGCGGGCGTCCTCACATGCAGGAGTACACGCTCGATACTTCCACCTGTGGTCCGATGGTCCTGGACGCCCTCATTGCCATAAAGGACAGACAGGTGCTATTTCCCCTTGATTTATCCTGACACAGCTGCGCTAAGTCTGCGCGATGCTTTGTTTTGAACTTTCCCGCAAAGATGTGCGTGGTCCCCCCTGAAGGTTATTGGAAGGAATCCATAGCTGCATCGGCGCCTTGAGGCGCCGGCTCGTGCAGCGCATGTGCAGCTGCTCACCATCCCGTCGCTGCAAATTAGACACATGGCTGCACCATGCTGTGTGTTTGCTGGCGCTCTGTTGCTATTATAGGACCCTACCCTCACTTTTCGCAGGAGCTGTCGCGAGGGCATTTGCGGCTCCTGTGCCATGAACATCGACGGCATAAATTGCCTCGCTTGCCTCACGCCCATACAGAAGACCCACCGCTCCACACACAGAAGCCCTAAGATCCGTGAGCGTTTAAATTTGCATGCGCTTGACCCCTCTGCGTCTATGCAGTGTTTGTCGATGGCCCTTCGGCGCAAAAGTCGGCCATAGCGTGGCCCTGTGCGGACCTAATGGCAGCACACACAGCGTGTAGTGCTACATAAATACATTAATGTGGATGATCTTGTTTTGCAGTGTGATGTGCTGCACTTGTGCTGTGTCTGGGCAGAGGGCGGCACTCTGGGCGCCGCTTTTGGCGCCATTGAAAAGAGCCTGGAGGCCCAGGACCACATGAAGGGGCCCAGCACTGAAGAGTATCACGACCACTTCGAGAAGGATGACGACGGCGCCCCAGTTGAAATTGTGCCGCTACCATACTTAATGGTGCTGAAGGATTTGGTGCCGGATCTCACAAACTTCTACACGCAGTACAAGTCCATCCAGCCCTGGCTGCAGAGGAAGACAGAGCCGGTATAAATAAAACTGCGCAAGTCCTGAAACTGTTCTGTGAAGGTAGCACCGTGGGCTGAGCTGTCTGGACACTTGAAGTCCTGGCGAGTGTGCACTTGTGATCTTTCCCCTTTTTCTGTTTCGTATTGTTTGCTGTAGAAGGAAGGCTCTGAGATTCTGCAGTCAATTGAAGACCGCGCGAAACTCGACGGGCTGTATGAATGCATCTTGTGCGCGTGCTGTTCGACTTCTTGTCCTTCTTACTGGTGGAATCCTCAGTCTTATCTTGGCCCTGCTGTGCTGATGCAGGCTTTCAGGTGCGTTGGCACTTGGCTGTTAGTATCTGAATGGCCGCAAACTGAACAAAAGTAGACAGAGTTGGTTTTGGCTGCGCACGCAGAGGGAAAATGGCCTGCATATATTGCAATTGTTTCCAGTCCGGTCGGTGTTCATTTTCTATTTTGTCTAGGTGGATAAGCGACAGTCGCGATGAATTCACTCGCGAGCGTCTCGCACAAATCAACGACACGATGAAACTGTACAGGTCAGCAGCGGTTGATTTCCTCTGCTGGTCTGAGCTGTCGATACACCCTAAAGCAACGCTCCAAGCGTTCTCCCTTCCTCCTGCACCGCTTTAACTCGTAATTGCGTTTTCATGATGGAGTTGCCGCAGAGCACAGGCTGTGGCTTCAATGCACTTTTTCGCGTGCTAAAGTTAATGTTAGGTCGTTTGTGATGTTTAATCGGAATCGTAAGAGATGAGGCACATGCGATGCATGCGGATCTTTCACGCAGGTGCCACGGCATTATGAATTGCTCCATTTCGTGCCCGAAAGGTTTGGATCCGGCGGGTAAGGGCTTTGGCAGGTCATTTCCAAGGTTTTTCATGGTTAGGATTTGCGTCTTTTGACGCACTGCATCTGTGACTGTGTTGGTGCTGTGCCGTTGCACCAGCTGATGATGGCTTTCCTTCACATCTCGGTGTGGTGTGTGCAGGAGCCATTAGGAAGATGAAGAAGCGAATTGAGGAGGAGTTCGGCACAGACTTTGTCAAACTTGCAGCCCAGGCCGCCCGTTCACGTTCCGCGGAGTTGGCCAAAGAACTCAAGATCGATTCTCAGCCGTGACGCGGACACTAAACTCGCGAGCAGCAGACTGCGCGAGCCCCCGCGCCGGCCCACGACTGCCCCACTTCATGAGCCTGCGTGGCTGTGCCCGCATAGTCGCCTAAGGCGTTGTCCGCGCAGTTTGGGGCGCGGAGTGTGTCGGCCTCGACTGGCCTCAGCCGAAAGAGTGCCAGATCCGTTACTAGAGCTCAATGCGTGATGTGGCGTCGGAAAATGCAGCGGCAAACGCAATTGCAAAAGGGTCCGACGCAGAGGCGGCGGCAGTTAGCTCCTCTGTGCCTTGCCAGCCCCTTTGTTACCTCTACCCACGCTACTACCAACAGTTTACATGTTTCTAGCCTTGCTTTGAATACATTATGCGTTATCTTTTCGCACGTATTCGCATGGGCTCCAGCTGCATTTTCGTCCGACTATTTGCACGCACCCCATCTGCTCATACACTTTGAGCCCCTGCTTGCTAGCCTAGTGAACTCGGGTGTATATTCACTGAGAGTATATGCACTGGAGCTGCAATTGCACGGGGACTTAAAAGCCGCCTTAGTGCTGCCCAAGAGACACGTGGACGAGGTGTGGAAGAAGTGCTGAAGTTGAAGAGCCGTTGTGGCGGCGCCACTAGTCCTTTGCATGCGCAAGCCTCAGGCTACGGTGCATGCAAAGAAGCGGCAAGCAACAGGGAGCCTCCACCCGCAGTTCAGAAAGGCCCAAACTGCCGCTGCTTTCTGCAGTCAACGCGCTGCAGTCAACTCAGCGGTTCAAAACTATCCCGTCGTACTTTTGCTGGAACCAACGAATGCTGTCTTCCTTCGTCACGCGGTGGCGGTGCCCAATGCGGCCCCGTGCCCACTTGCGCTTCGAGACGCGCAGCCCCGGCCGGCACAAATGCACGTAGAAGTCCAGCCCGTAGATACCTGAAGACCCAGACAAGTACACATATGCATGCATACGCATGCATGCGTGCCCAGGCATTCGTCTATCCCTACATACGCACTATTCGGACACTGAGCCATTAACTTTACCCTTTGTTGGAAACTTTGAACTCGCCGCAAGTAAATCTACAGAACTAATCGGGCAATGGGGGGGACTTCTATGTTCACGAAAAAAGAACAGCCATCGTGACCCTGCATTGTCCATGGACCACAGGAGATTCAGAAAGTGGTTCAACAGCTGTTTGTGCCTCAGCGTACCCGTGGATGGGTCATACTTGATCCCCAAGTCGATGTGCTCCTGAATACCGAAACCGAAGTTGCCAGTGTCGGAGAAATTCTTCTTTCTAAGCTCGTACTCCTTGACCTTCAGGCCTTTCTCCAAAATCTCCTCGGCCTTCTTGCCGCGGACTGTCACATGGCATGCGATTTTCTCGTTGCGGCGAATGCTGAAAGAACGAATGGTCAACCGCGCACGAGACAGCACCGGGCGTTGGCCAGTCAGCTGCTCCAGCACACGCGCAGCGCGGGTCAGTCTGTCTCCGGACTGCATATAGCACACAGCATAGCACAAAAAATATTTGATGGCAACAACATGAATGCGCCGCTGCACTCGACGAAGCATGGCACTACCGCCTAACGGCAATTAGGCAAAGCCCTCCGCACACTTGGCCGATCCGGCCTCCCAAACAACTTCAGGATACCCAAAACGGTTTGTTGCAGCAGTCTGAAGCGCTCAAGAAACTTGCTGCCTGATTCTTGCTAACGCAACTGAATGACCATTTGAATCTGTCGCATGCACGCCAGCTCTCGCCACCCCACAATTCGCGCCGCGTCATATTGTGCACTATCAGTGTAAAGGTCGCAACTGGGGAGCAAAAAGTAAGCACAAAATGTTTACCTCGCCAACACAAATGTTCAACGTCAGCTTCTCGATGCGGATCTTCCGCATGGGACTCTCTTCCAACGCCTTCACCATTTTGCCGACCAAAGAGTCCTGTGGGCTTCCCTCCTGCGTTGTCGCCGCGCGACCCGTTGTAAATACCTCCGCCGGTATTTGAAATTGCAAAAGAGGGACTTTATTAAGCCTTCCAAGGACAGGGACCATAACAGCGCAAGCCGCAACTGCAGCCCACACCTAGTAGAAGCCCCGCTTCAGCTGTTAAGTGGGGCTGTCGAGGGGCCAGGAACAAATCCATGCACCTGCAACAGTCACGGCAACTTCACAAAATATTCGTTCGATAAAATTATTCCCAATTACTTTGAAATGGGCAGAAGAATGGCCAGATTAATAGGAAACTGCCTGTCCACCGCCTTAAATTATAGACCTCTCCTGCAAGCGTTCCCCATCCTGCAGTGTATCTTTTGCGAGGTTAAGAGGCCGCTTCTCGAAAAGCCCGTTCTAAATCATCTGTCATGCTGTTTAAGGAGGCACGGGAGGTACACTAATTGTGGTACTCAATTACCACGTGGGGGCTACGGCTACTGGCCAATCCGAGAAAATGTGCCTTCGAGGAAAAACACCGAATTCTCCTGAACCCAAGCGGAATGGTATCTAAAGTTGGGCTTGGTGCAGAGGCACCTAGTGATTGTGCTGCTTAGGCTACGTGGGCCGGCAGTACAAGGCCCTAGACATCACGGTACTGAGCAAAGCTAACCATTACAGAAACGCACACAGATTCTAGTCTAAGTCAAGGAGAGTTGAGTTTGGATTTCAGGTTAACCAGGAAGGCAGGCGAAATGAAGTGAATTCTGCATGAAACTGTCACGTAGGGGCACGTAAAGGCTTCGCACTGCCTCGAGTCAGACATGCTCGACTGACACAGTTGGTAGCTTTAGAACAAGCACTTGAGGACATTTTCGTGTCTGTATACAACATCATTTGTGGCGGTCATCTAATTCCTGGTATCCTCTTTGTATTACGTATGAAGGACACCTCCATTCTTCACACCGGGCACTGATTTGAGAATACGACACTACAAGGCACTGCTGCACATGTTGATTTCTTGGAGGCATATTGTAGCCGCCGTAGCACTAGCAAGCTAAAATGCTTGTGATTTCATCTACAGGGTTTCCGATTGGTGCAGTTTTGGATATTTTTACCGGAACACTACCTATGGACCACGTTAACAACAGTCCTAGCCGCTGATACAGCTACGCAGCTTATTGGGTGTCGCCTAGTCTGTAGGGTAGCGTAGAGCTGAACTATTGAATGAGGTTTCATAAGCCTTTAAATATCATCAGTTGCAGCATAGGTAGAATTTAAGAAGTGTTGGAAGCAATGGGTATGGGAAGGCTACTGCCTAGACAGATGCCCTGGGCATTAGCCTGGAGAAAAAGGATGGGGAGTTGAACCTACGGTGAAATGAAGTGATCCGCTTGCAGCCTCCTTGCAAAACGATACAGACGGCAAAGTGTCTCTTTCGGCAACAGCCCCACTCAACTATACGCTATTTGATTAGTTGTTACTGTCCAAAGAGGCCCAGAAGGCGCTCGCACAAATGCTCGAGCTTCTCAACGAGCACAGGAAGCTGTGTCCCGTCAGAGTACTGGCAGAATGACCCCCTAGCCCGCGGGATCATTCCGTACTGATATCATTGAGCCTACTACCTAGCAACATCGTTATATACCGCATGTCACTGGATCAACTCATCTTCCACAAGCAAGAAATACAGAAGCTGTCATCTAACGGATAGAGAGGCCCGACGTATTCTCCTATATGCGTTCCCACCACCTTGGCTGACAAACGCGATGACAATACTGGTGAGCAGAAAACGCCTGTGGTGGCCAATTATCAAGCTTCAAACCCTCTTGCACCTGCTCCTGATTTTCTCCCCTATCACCCATCCAAACTATTTCAGATATTCTCGGGAGGCCTAAGCATTTTTCCACACTTGACCTCGTGTTAGGCTTTCAACAAGTTCAGCCTTTTGCTCCGTCTTTGGGTAATTTGAGTACAAGGTCATGTTTTACGGTCATAGGCATGCTCTTTCAAGCTAACGCCAATTATTATCCTTAATCTCTTCCGAGACAGGGCGTCCCTGCTTATCTCGTCAACGTCATGATGCACAACCTGGATTTCGCTAGCCACGCCACCCTCCTGCGACGAGTGTTCGGCTTTTTTTTCAATATCAGCTCTACCTCCAGTTTCGCAAGTGCGTGCTTGCAGAATACAAGCTGACCTACCTTGGGATGTACTGTCAGCATTCAAGGCGTCATACCTGTATCCAACAAAGTTCAAGGCATTCATGCTTGGCCAGAGGTGCTGGGTGGCGAAGCACAAGCAAGTCAATTCATCGCTGCTATTGATTACTGTCGTGTGTTTAGGCGGTGCGTCGACTACGCCGGCGTAGTTCGACTCCCTGTCGACCTCACCCAAAAGGGTACATCCTTCCTGTGGAGACAGCAACAAAGCCAAGCTGTGCAGCGTCCCAAGCGACATCTGATTGATTGCACCACACTACAGGTCCCTCACACTATGAAGCCTCTAGAAATGTCTCCTGAGGCTTCCGGTTTTGAGATAGAAGCAGTCGTTTAACAGAAGCACTGGGCAATTAACTTCCTTAACGAGGTCATGATATTCGCTGGGCAAAAGCATTCAATACCACAGCAAAGAACATCTCGCTTTGGTCACCGCCCTTGAAAAATTGCCATACTTACTACGTACCGGATATATGAAAGCGCACAGCGATCGATCGTTAGCCCACTACTCACCCGCAGCAGCTAAACATGTCGAAGCCGCTGCATGCATGCTCGTTGGCTAGACTGTCTCACTGAGTTTTAGCATCTCGCCATCACCAACTTACAAGGCGCACTCAATTAGGTGGCGCATGCCTTGTTCCGCCACCTCCGATATTCTCTTCCACCGGCACTCAGTGATCTTCCTGTGAAGTTAAGGGCTCCTCCTCAGCCGACTTACGCTGGCTAATACCTTTGTATGACTCCTTTGACTTCTACGTTACTTCTACACTGTCACGCCATATAGGTGAGCGAAGGCAAAACTTTTTACATGTTAGTTATGATTCTTTTTATTTGTTCATTTATTTTATACCATTTGTTACACATAGCAATTTCCGTCCGTTTATGTCATGAGTGTATTTACAGTGGTTGGCCCTTATTTTGTCTCCTTTCCCATTCACTTTTTGAACACATGCAAATACGCATCCATTAAATGAGCTTTATAGTTTAACTCAATGTCTGACATCTCTTGAACCAAGATCCGATGTTAGTACTCGTACTCTTGTGTACATAATTTGGTATGGCGGCCTTGATTTGCATCCTGAAGATATGTGAGTGTGTAGCTGCATGGTCACACTCTTTCTCTGCTATGTGAGCGCACGCGTAGCTGCGAAAACAATGCCGTCAGCACAGGTAATGCACGCCCAATTACTTGATGAACATGCTGAGTGTACAACCAGCGAAGGGAAGAAAACATGCTGAACTCAGTGAGGTATGTAGTTGAGCACAGGCTCTAGCAAAGTAAGGGAACAAGCTACTTTACAGGTGAACAGGGACGTCGATCCACGCAGGCATAGGTGACTGGCTACTGTGGAGCATGGGGAGGCGCCATGCGCGCAGGAGCTCAAGGAAACCCGTGAGGTTCTCAACGGCTTCCCACATGGCGCGATCTTCAGGGATGCCCTGCTACTTTGCAAGATACTCAGTGGTGTCGCGTGTATCCCGTTGGTCCCAGGTATACTCGACCTCGAACTGATCAGCGGGGTTTCCGGCGGCGCTGCAGACCGGCAGCCAGCCAACGGCTGCTTCTTTGGCGACTAAATTAGTGTCTTCAGGGCGGTGGTATACAAGCTCAGGTACGTGAAACAGGGTCGCGGTCGTAAATGAGGATCTCAGGGAAACCATGGTTGCGGACGATGCAGTCTTCGAGCAGTTCGAGGATATCAGCTGCTGTGATCGTTTTTCGGTTTGCAAAAAGTGAGCCCCTTCGAACAGAGACATAACAGTGATCCAAATAAAATCGTGTTTCAAAGCTACAAGAGACAGTTCAGGAAGAAACTCTACTCTGACTTGATTCCAGCGGCGGGAAGAAAAAAGTAAGGGTTGAAAAGGGCCCTCGAATTTCTGTGAAAGGGATTTGAAGGCGCAGCAATGCACACAAGATTCTATGAGTGTTGTTGTATGGTCCCACATGCCCCGCCAGTAACAGTATCAGCTGAGAGTGAGGAAGGTTGTTTTCTGCCCTCGATGACCTGGTGTGACATGGCAATGATGAACACAAAACATGTGTGTGAGGAATTCCGGGAACTGCGGCACACAAATCCTTTACATACCGTCGAAACAAAGTCGCAGATTAGGTGACTTATAACAGAAAGCGAGACACCGGCAGCGAATTCCGCACAGGGCAGGCTTGCGAGAATGCTTGGCGGCTGCGATGTGTAGCCCTTAAGAAACCGGACACTTCGTGTAAGCTGAAATATAGAGTTAGGAAAAAGGGAACTCTCGCTGTTGATCGTGAGAGTTGGCCATGGCATTGAGAAATAGTGCAGGTCCGGTGAGGGGGAAGGTTTGTCTTGATGGGGCAAACTCTCTCCGGAGGCGTTGGGTGTCTCATGGTCCTGTGCTGCGTCGCGCATGAGTGTGGTAGATGTCGGAGGGCTTATCTCGGGTGGACGAGGAGCTTTCATGCGTACACCTGCCAGAGCGCAATAGTTCGTTAGGCGCCTCCAGACGTCATTATCTGTTTAGCGCCACCCTCGCGTAGTGACACGTCTTCTCCCAAAAAATAAACTGAACAATGGAAACGAACACGGCGCATGCGATTGTTGAACGGGAAACACTGAGGAAATACCCAAGTTTGTGCCAGATTTAAATAAAACGAATAAGATTAGAAGACAAAAAGGAAGAACTATACCGACATATAGGTACGTTCCCGACATTATATGCATAAAACTTTGTGTACTAGACCAAGCCAGTGTCTACACGCATCACGCTGAGATGTGAATAGTAACAATAACGAATAAGAAAGCATATGAGCATATAGGTACATAAATAACGGGAGAGGCTCCGGTGTCTCACCCTTTGTTTGTGCAAGCTGCTACCCCAGTTCGGATAGGTGCATTAAGATGAGCTCTCATTTCTTGGCAAGAGTCATTGATGTTTTAGCAGAACTGAATTTCAGTTGGACGTTTGGTCTCAAACACTTCAGCACTTTTTTCATTTCCCTTTCACTGCCTTACGGCTGGACCCTAAGAGGCACCTTGCTCTGTAGAAAGTCAGTGTAACTGCCTTTCCGAACAGTGTGAGAACATATTTTCCATCCACGCATATTGAGAGGATTCTACCATTGATTAGATAATTTGTGGTCTGTATATGCGGATCGTAACCCGCTAGTTTGTCGAGGCAAGATGATACCTTTGTGGGGGCGCAAACATGTTATACATCCCTTAAAACGGCTAAATATGCAGTTAGATTGGGGTGCCTATCGTTCGTAACAGCTGAGTCGAACACTGAGCGCCAGTTTGAGGGTGACTGTCGTCTCAAGGTGTTTCGAGCTGCTGTTACGGCCAGATCCAGTCCACGGTAAGCTCTCCAAAGCAAACGTACACCGCACCTCAGCTACAGCAAGATCCATGATCCTTTCATTAGGTCTCTCAAAGATCGCATACTTTTCGTGCATCATCGTTGACCTTACTTTGTTCCATTCTTCATTTACAATTTTATTGCGCAGAGACTTTTGCAGTGCAGAGCGATTCCTGCAGAAATGTGTTCACGTTTTACTTCGTTCTTCGGCCCATAAATAAAACTTCAACTATTGTGCGCTTTTCGCCGGCCATGAGTCCCGGAGAATATCTCCTATTCAGACAGAAGCTGCAGAACAGATTGTCTATCCGTGAGAGGCGCTGCTGTTTGTCCCCTATGAATTGTTTGGAGGCTTCCTGCCACTGGAAACTTCCAGTTCCGTTGCCATCATTTACTTTGTGCTTAAGCCATCTCATAGACCCTTCAGGCTGTATTTTAGTTTCCCCAGCCGCTACATCCGGTCACTGAGTAGTGGCACAACGTGAAGAAACTGGACAGACGGGGTGCAGAAATAAAATCGCGGAATGACAAAACGTGGGTAGTACGCTGTGCTGGATAGTGCTTTTGTACGCAGACGATGAAAACCCACTTAATACAGAAAGAATGTCTTGTTGAAGTTTTGAAGCGTTAACATGTTTGAAGAAATGATGAGATGGGCGGGACGAGCGGCTGCTTGTCTGGGGCATAAAAGTCACCATGATATCGTTGAACTGCATAACTTCTGGTCGATTGCGTGCATCTTTCACTTTATTCAAAGCACTGCTGCGTATCTCTACGTCATGACACTCTAGTATTTCGCTCAGTAAGGTTTGCAGTATATTGTTTACTTATTGTAGCCTTACGGCGATGAAGTTGGAAAAGGACTGCCTAGTCTATAGAGCAGCCGCGGAAAGGAATTCCCATGAAATCTTTTACATACTGTTATAGCAATTAACACACTGAAATGGTGAAGACATAATGTTCAGTTGGGTGCTAGGCTGGCTGCTACGTGGTTAGTCTGTCGACACGACGATACGCTCCTCAGGAACAGCGAAGACCGGAAGAAACATTGTCTACTCTTTTACGGTTTGACTGTGAATATCAAATAACGAGTTTGCCAGCGTTAGATTTCTTGTTGGGTGGGCGCTCGTATAGGCGCTTCCTGTGCGCGCAGCACGCAGCGACACCAGTGGAACAGATTGGTGGTCTGCTCTTTGTAATGCCAGTAGCTGCATGGGATTCCGGTTACAGCACAAGATGGTTTTGAACCTCTTTGTACTACTATGTTTTTTCCTCTATGTGAATATAGGACTAGAGGAAGCAACGAATAGCATCTCTTTACCATAAACCTAAAAGTCTGAGGGCTTCACATCAGCAGGCAGCACACCGCAAACAACTCATCTCTACTTGCTTCTCAGTCTTCTTCGCCGATTTATGTTGATGTCGTACTTTTGGCTCTTTGTAATTTGACCTTTTATTGGATTTAATTCTTGTCAAACGGTGCGTCCGCATTACCGTTGCTGAACTATGGTGGTAATCACCCAGTAGGCATTCATTTCCCAGCTTTTGCTGGAAAATTGTGACCTTGGCACTTTCCTTGTGGTAATGAAGCAGTAGCAGCCTCCTGCACTTCAGGGGAGTCCATCCTGTGCTTTTCCGTCGGGGACATAGTTTTCGACAAACTGACGTTTTTTGTGTTGTGCCTCGGTCGTCAGTGGGAGAATCAGGTTGTGGTGCCCTTCGGTAAACTTGCTCTCAAAAAGGCTTGAGGCGGAAGTTTTTGTTTCAATGGCGTCAGTAATGGATAGACAGAGTCACTCTTCGCCTAAATCTACGGACAGAGATGGGGTAACGGGTTCGGATCACCATGGGCTAGGGGGCAGTTATCTGAAAGCCGAAGGCAATGCTACATCATTGCTTGCTGGAGAAGAGGCGGCCACTCTTAGAGAAGCATGTGGTACCTCAACTACTGCGGACTCGCCTCCAGGATGCTCACCAATGGGGTCAACTCTAGCCACATCTCCAGTTGGGGAAAATGCTCAGCAGAGAGTGGTCCCCATGAGCAGTGTGCCATCCAGTAGTCCTACAGAGACGCCAACTTTGTCTGGTCCTCCGTCACTAGCATCTGCCAGCTGTGTTGGGGATGATATGGCACTTGATGCAGTGGCTGCTGCTGCTGCGACGGTCGCAGTTGAGGCAATGAGCAAATTGCAAGAACCACGAGAAAGCCGCACAGCAGAACTGCTGGAGAATAGTGCTCGGGTGGCTTCCAGCGTTTGGAAGAGTGCGAGAATAACAGCAACTACTGCGGCCGCAGTTACTGCGTCGAGGGTCGCGACGACGGACTTTTCAGCGCTTAGCGAAGCCACCGCGAAGCCTCTACGGGCTGCTGCAGAATACGTAGGTTTGGGCTCTTATCTGGGCTCATGTACTGCAGCAGAGAAAGACAAAAGGGACGGCGAGCATTCAGAGGGAGGTGCTACATTGGCAGTTGAAGACGCTCCTGAACCTGCAGGCAGTGCTGACGGGAGCAGGTTCAGCGGTAACGTCCCTGTCCCAGTGGGTAAGGAGGGTGTAGCGAGCTATGGCTGGTCGCTGGGAAGTTTACGCGTTCCTGTGTTGCCGCTGTGCTTCTGTGCCCCGAATGCCGGACGCGACAAGCCGTTGAGCTGCACTGTGGCGGTAGCCGTAGCCGATGCAGAAACGGAACTAGAGGGCAGCGACGCAGAGGCTGCAGCAGCAGAATACATGACCTCAAATGCTTCTGCGTGTATTGGCATCGTGAATGCTGGTGCTCCTACAGAGGAGCAGGATCGTCCCCAAACTGAGAGCCCTCTTGGGGCTGGCGATATCTCAGACACTCCGGGAACACCTAGGGTAGTGGAAGCTGTTGAGGAACATTCTCTTCATGTTGCCGAAGGTTTTGTGGCAGGGCGGAATAAAAAGAGTCACAGCGGGGACCGCGAAGAAGTTCGCAGCTGCGGAAGCCACGACGACAGAGTTGGTGCTACAAAGGGGTCGCTTCATGGGATGCGAGATAATGTAAGCCAAGAAGTGGGTTCCCAACACAGTGGCCTGAAGACATACATGACACGAATACTGGGGGCTCTAGATTGCGCACTTGAGAAACAGTAGGGCAAACTCACCTATCCTGGGGAGGCTGCAGTTGCTGTGGTTGTTTGTGAATACGGACTGCTGCAGGTGCATGTCGAAGATGTGAACGAGAAACCACCAGAGGTCGCAACAAGGACAGTACCGGACAAACTGCAAGAGGCACAGCACCAAAAGCAGACAGTATGGGCTTCTTTGCGCTCGACTTTGGCAGACTCATCTCGTCGCTCTGTGGAGGTTGCTCAGCAAGTAGCAGGCACGGCTGCCTCCGCTGCCAGCGTGGCAAATAAGGCCCTTGATGCCCTTGTGCTACCTCTTTTCGGTGCATGTATGACACCGCAAGCACGTGCTGACGGTGGCATTTCAGGGTTGGCGGAGTCATCTCCTGAGCAAGCTAGAAGCAGAGTGGATCCTTCCGTCAATCAGCCGCATGTTCAGTCAGGAGGTGAACAGGCACAGTCAGATCAGCCGAGACATGGGGAGTCAGGACCATCATCTTCTGGGCTGCTGAGCGAGCTTCAGAGGCGGCAGCAGGCCCTTGCAGAGGCAGTGCGTGACCGAAGCATAAACTTTGTCCAGCATTCGGTGGCATTGACAGCATCATCGAATTTCTCTGAGGCCCGCTATCACTTGGCGGAGATCGTTGACACAGGTGGTCCTGAGGTACGTACCCTGCAGGCGGAACGCATGAGCTCTCAACATTTGCGGTAGTTAGAGCTCCCACATATACACTGTCGCAGAAGCATGGCGCACTCCTAAGAATACTCTAGTACCAAGAGAATACTAGAGTGCAGCAAAATGGTGCGGTCTTAAATTGCTTTTTGTCAGGTCAGCGGAGTGTGGGCAGGCGTCAAGGTAGGGCTCGGGATCGCGACGTTGGCTTCAGGGCATTTGATTTTGGGGGGTGCGATGGTAGCTGTGGCAACGAGCTCGCTGGGTAGCGCTCTTTTGTGGGGCCGACATCGTCAAGAAGTGTATGAGATAATGCGCGGTGACTACCCAGAGGGTGGTGAGCGGTACCAGTCGTCTGAAGTGTCATACAATGAGGAAGGAGCTGAGGCGGAATCGGGAACGCTTATCAGCGCAAAGAGCAGCGCCACATCACTTCATCAGACTTCAGCACCCACAGCGTCTCGTGTAGCCGACGAGGCAGCATTAGCAGATGATGACAAGTGTCTGACGACAGAGTCGACTGCAGCTTCAGGCTGTGCCATTACAGCGCATCGTGATCAGTAGTTGCACCCTGGAAATGTTGGCGTTGAAAGGGCGTCTGAGGCAGCAGTGAGTCCCACTGCGTCGTGAACGCGCCGAGGACTTGAGGTTCGTAATGGTGGTTGACTCATCGTAGCGCTTTTCGTTTCTGCTTAAGAAGAATGAAAGGCTGCATCTTTTTGCATGGACTACGCCGACTTCGCGGTGGACACGGCGTACTCGAAACACGAGGCACCGAAGGCTCCCATTGGGGAGGCATATATTTATGCTGAAGTCACATACCCCGCTTTCAAAATGATATTACAGTTTATCATACTCGTGGTTCGGAGCTCGCGCAGCATATGACGGAGTTTGTTTCGTTAATGTGCCTTTGGAAAGAGCTGGCCTGTCTCGGTTAAGCGGTCTTTCCCAACGCAATGCTCCAGCAATCAAATGTGAAGAATTAGCTTCGCCGAATCACGTTCTGTTTCTGTATCTGTATTTCTTGCACGAAGCTCGGCAGCCTCCAGAGTTGGGCATAAATGTGGAGTGCGATACAAACTGACTTCTGTGACGTTTCGCATGTTCATCCCCTTAATTCGCAACAGTAACTTGTCGATACCTGTCTTGCATTTGTTTCATCTCATCAGCTGCTACAAAGAAGATTGATGATGATCACGCTAGACTCGCGAGACGCAAGATGAGTTATGTTTGCGGGCGCCACAGATGACTCACATGACGCTGTTGGGTAGAGTATGGGTGTACTTTGTTTTTTCTGTGCGATTTGTGACAGCTTAAGCGTTTTCTGTTTCGTAGACTCTGGCTCTCCCCCAAGATAACCACGTCGCATAGGAACAGCAAGTGCACGGGAGATCTACAGCGTCTCTGAGAGGCCTGCTCAACGGAAACAGCGTTCATTAGCGTATCTGTTCAGTAGTGACAATGGGTATATGAAATGGGGTGAGGACTTGCATTTAGATTAGGGTGGTCTACTTCAAATGGGCGGGAAGAGCCTCCTGTGTCTGGTAGGGGGATGTCGGTACAGCCCAGTTGAGAAGCCCCACAGTGAAGCGGAACAACGTAGAACAACTAGGGAATGGGGAGTTACGGCTTTAGGGGATACAATGGTTCCTGCAGACCCAGTTCCATCCCGGTCAAATTACGCTTTCAGGTACCTTTAGAGAGCTACAGGTGTACGGGGAACCCCAGTGCCTATTGTAGGACCAGCATGAGACGTGCGTGATGCAAGTGGAGTAACATCTGCAAGCTATCGGAAACGTGTATGGCGGACGTGAAACATAAGTTTATCGGATACGTACGCAGGGCGCATCCACCAGCTTAAGGGTTTTATCCGCCGGGAGTATACGTGTTTGTGTCTGTGAAGCGAGCAGGCGGCACCACTCAGGATAAATCAGCAAAATTGAACATATATATAAGCCCACTCAAAATAGTGTGCACTCTGCATAACCCTGTTTAAACGGGAGAAAGCTTGCTGTAACACTCAGCGCAGCACGCCATCGGACCAGCTCGCCATTGTTTGACGGAGGCTTTTTTAAATTCAATTGAATTCAACTTAGATACATATATCATGAGGAAAACATAATTTGACGAAGAGTATTGGATTACACTGGTGGGAAGCTGTCAAGCGTTTTGCCGCGTGAAGGCAACTGGCGGGAGCGGGCACCGGCGCGGACCGAGACCGGACCACCGCCGGTTACGCCATCGAAAAGACAAGCCTTCCAGAAGCGCATCCTTGGGCCTCATCAGCGCATATATTTTTGGGGAAAGAGTAAAATTGTAAGAAAATTTGCATCCTTTCACGTGTGATAGGGTCCGACACATAGCATGACGAGGCGAGGGAAGGCAGTGGCCTGGCAATGCCCGTAATGGCAGTGCTCTGTTCCCCTCGTTCTGCTGGTGACACTTCGCCAGTGGCCAGATCTACGCTCTCAACATTTTTCTGAAATTATACGGATATCATCTCGGAGACCTCCGTTTAGGCGCTTTCAGAGTTTTAGGCCTTGCAACTCAATGCGTGAACCGCGACTGATTCCGCTGCGATGCACAAAGATTGTCCCCACACTCAAGTGGTGTTCAAATCAACTTCACTGAGGTGAAATAACCACTGGAAACTATTGTGATGCCCATGTCGTAGTCGCTGTTGCTCGTCATGCTTTTCAAGGCAGCCCATGGTACTTCAGTCAACGAAACCATTCTGTTGGGTGAAATCGATTAGAATACTCATTCTGTTCCAATGAAAAGATGTATATGGTCCAATTGTGCTGTATACATATCAGCTAAGAGAAACAGCTTCCCAAGTCGTCCCTGTAGAATAGGCCACCTGGCCTATGTGGCCAGAAGCCGTCCCTGCCACTACAACCGTGTTCAAGTGCAGACACACAATTCCCTAAAGCTCTGCCCTTGCACAAAAAAGGGATGTGGCCTCGAATTTGGAGCAAAGCCCTGCAGCTTTTTCTACCAGCAAGCATGATTGGGCTGTACTTGCACGTGCAATACGTAGCAATTTGCTTATCACTGCTGTCAGCAGCATCGTGTTCTCCGAGAACAGACTTCAATGGTAAGCCAACCACGTAGAGGTTTCATGAGAACTGCCGTATAGCTATATATATATGTTTTGGACGGCTTTCAGGTGGCTCTGCTGCAGCAGAACGAGCCAACAATGCACTCTTTGCCAAGTTGAAAGTAATCGAGAAATTTTAGGTTAAATAATCATCCTGCACTTCCTTCCTATTCGAATTATTCCTGTACAGAAAATTCTGGACTGCAACCCCCTTCGGACTGCTACAGGAACATACAGGCGTGCACAAGAGGTCTCGCGCGCGATGCGGACTACCAGCGAAGCCGAGTGCGGCTGATAGCAAATGCCACCCGCCATAGGCTTGATCCACCGTGGGGACTTTTGCAGGTGCATCTTGCAGTAGGTGACTTGGAAGCGCTTGTCTAGCTGCTTGCATGAAACTGCGTGAGAAGGCTGCTCCGCCAGCTGGCACCTTTCCTTTTGTGTTTGTATTATAGTCTGTAAGACAATATAGGCTTAACTTTGATACTGTCATTTTTTGTGACTATTGATTTGTAGCTCGCAGCAAACCTGCCTAGACGGAAAAAGCAGGTTCTTACAGAAGCTGAAAAACAAGCACGGAAATTGGCGGAAGCACGCCGAGCCAATCAGCGGAGGGGTGCAGGATCCCCGCATTCGAATTCCTCAATATCTGAGAGTGAAGATGGAGAATGGAACGAGCCCAGGAGTGGTTATGCATCGACGCCTCCACACGAAGCCCTACCAGATGACCGCAATAGGCCACCGCCACTGTTCGGTGCCATAAACCCAAAAAGCCAGAAACAAGGAGTCTCAAAAGCTTCTTATGAACAACCGTATTCCTCTCAGTTACAATCCGTTCTCGGTCAGGTTCACGATGCTGAGCTCTCAGATGATGAATCTACTGCGCAAAACCCAAGCCATGAAGGAGTTCCAGATACCTCGCAAGCACAGGCTTCAGCAGAAGCGCCAAGCAATAGTTCCACCTTCACGGCAACAATGAGCAACAATAAGCTATCAGATGGTAGCAGCACATCTTTGTCAAAACCCCATCTTGGTCTCTCAGGTGCTGGAGGATATGATAACAGCAGCTCCACAAATGCATCCGATAGCTACGGAGGGGCTAACGCCATCTATAACACGAATTCAGCAAACTCAGCTATCAGTGAGGAAAATGGCTCAGCCCATGGAGATAACATGACTGGATTGCCACGAGATGGGCAACAACATGAAGTTTCAGGGGAGGCGAAGCCTTCATTAGCTAATTTGGTCATGAGAGGTATTGGAGGCGGTGAGTATCACGGTGCTTAGGCATCTTTTTCTGCAGACTGTTGTGCTTTAAACTTAGTGAGAGCCCAAATGTTAAGCGTTTTAGCCTGAATGAGATTTTTTAATGCCAAGGCACCGCCGTGTGCCCTTTGTCTTTGGTTAGGCTACAAAGACAGCTCACTGAATCATGGCTTGATCTGTGCTCCTCTTGCCATATTCTCTTTTAGAGTTGTTGGATTGCATTGAACTTCCCCTTGGTTATCAAGAAATAGACTCCCAGGTAGACGAGTTTTGCAAGAGGCTCAAGAAGAAAGACACTCGGTATCCTAATCATCCGTCGCAAACAGCCTGTCGGAAGGCGGCAAAGCATGTAGGCACTCAGATTCGGCGCGTTTACCAAGAGTGCAAAGCGGGAATGTACAGTAAGCGAGTTAGTTGAGTTACATGGCTCCAAGATTCGTGACCTTTTGAAGTGCCACAGACAGTCCGCTAGCGAAACTTCTGCTATGCACTGCAGCTGGTTACCTCAGAAACGCAGCCTTCTACCAAAGTTAAGATGTTACAGCACTTATGGTAACATTTGAGGTGGAGACCGCCGATGTTGCTGCTGCTGCCGTCGTTCGGGCCAGAAATAGGTTTCACGATAGCGGAACTTGTTTCTTGCAGAATGCCTTAAATCATTGTGGCTGACTCCAGTGCTGCCAGGAATTACTAAGTTGAGAAGCCTGATGGGAAGTAAGTCTTACTACGCAAAGATTGAAGGGCAGAGAATACATGTCAGGCATTTTAAGCATCCAAACAGTCTGTAACCAAGAACAGGGCATTATGACAAACATTGAGAGTCTAAAGAACGTTGTTTTGGAAAGCAGGCGATGCATTTCGCTGCGTAGCGTGATCAAGCCTCCACAGTAGCTCTTCCGAATGCGGTGAAAATGGTAAGACTGAGGCTTGTTCTTTCTGCGCAGTACCTCAGTTGGGGGATCTCAACCTTACTGCAAAATTTATAAAAGACGCAATTGAGTCTCCCCAGGCTGGTCATGTGTGGAAGTATCCTGATGTGGAGTCAAATTCTTGCATTTTTGAGCATCAATATGAAACTTTGCTGGGGGACGAAAAACGAAAAGTAACTAAAAGGCTTCCTCATGACGAAGGATTGAGGCGAAAGAAAATCGTGAGCCGCATCTCTTTCTAAAAGCATCAGGCTGCTGCGCATCATCCTTGTAGAAAGACAAGAACAAGTGCCATTTCAACGGGTCTCACAGTTCTGCTTTTCTTTGCGCAGTTAGGAACCCTGGAGCTCTTGCTGCTTCTCTCACAGCGGCACCTGGTAGAGACAACCATTGTAGGATTTCTTATGAGTCTATTTCGTATGGACAGATGTAAGCAACAATTCAAGAAAAACCCACGGTATTCAGCTCCCGACGGTTCCACCGTTGACTCAAGGGGTCTTTTCCAGGCGTTGTTGGCAAATGTTGTGAGTGACGCATTTGTTGTGGATCCAAAACAGTGTGGCACAGACGAGGTCCTGAAAACTGGCACGAAGACTAATGTTCTGTGTGAACACGTGGGTCATGGTGTGAAGCTGAGGAGCGTTGTGAAACCTATCCTGCAACTGGTAGCAAAAGATGAGCTTGAAGAGGCCCTGGCAAAAGCAGCGAACTTCGCTGGCGATTTTCAGGCAGCGGAGGTGGACTGGAAGGACTTTGAAGCCACTCAAGCGATTGCTAAAGTGCATGCTGCAATGTCTGTTTCCTTGCGTGAGTTTGCCATCCTTCGCAGTTCAATATTCCGCGCATTGTTTTGTCTTGCGACTAAAATGCATGCCTCACAAGAGGCAACTATTCAATATCGCAGTCTGTGGCCCCTAGCCTCTGAGAGCGTTTCGCATGTCGCAGTCACTTCATCTGACCGCTGTTCGCAGACTTTGCGATATCATCGTGGAAAGGGAAGCTCACAGCTTGGCTGGGCGCAAGGAAGTTGCTATCTCCATTGCTTCGCAAAGTTTTCGGCGAAATAGCCACGTCACTCTTCGAGCTCAATGGCGAGGCGAGAGACTTCGGAATGGTTATCAGTAGCGTCGAGAGGGAGCAGGACGTCAGCAGTGCAGCTCTGTTGAAGTACGCAGAAATGGAGGTGACGCAATTAGCGGCTGAAGCTCGATTCTATTGTCAAACGGGCTACAAGGGACTTGGCAATGCAGTTCGAAGTGCACTGAAGACAGCCACGGACAGTTTTGCACGCATGAAATCCACTGAGAACAGAAGAGAGGGACGTGAAGGGACTGGTATGTCCCGTCCCCCAAGCTTTTTTGAGGTGTATGCTTCATGGAACCTTGCTGAAAACACATCTGTGTACCCAAGAAGAGCACCTGGACTGGGTGCAAGGGTACAGTATCCTCCTTCATTCGTCTGGTTATCATCCCACTGGGAAAAGGACGGCTCCGCATTAGCTGCAGCTGGCGCTTCAACAAAGAAAAAGGTCAAAAAAGTCGTTAAAAGAGTCACAACAAAGGTCAAAGAATATTTCGCAGACTCCAAATTACTTAAAAAGCGATGGTGGGGCGTTCTTCCTGATACTTTGCGGAGGCTGAAGAACGGGGACACATCGGCGATGTCTGGAGCTATTCTACTGGCAGTTCTATTCTTTGTGTTCAGCCTTTCCTTTTCTGTAGTTGCTTCTGTGGCGATTCAACTAATCGGGGCCTTATGCGTACTGGCAGTTGTGCTCATGTTGCTCGATATGTTTCAGTCTGATGCGTCACCTCAGGTATCTGCTGTGTCCGACGCCCCATGACTTGCAAAGGCATGCCAGCAGATACGCAGTTGTGTAGCTTGTTGCGGCAAGTGCAAATTATCCATGCACTTTTGCGCTAGTTTAGCTGGCACTGCATTGAGAACTGGCCGCATGTCGACGTTCTAACCGTAGCAGTCTACGGGGCTGCAAGCGTGCAGTGCTGTTCCTGGCCGTTTCTGTGCACTCTCTCAACGGTGTTGCCCACTGACCCGATGTGGGTCAGCGTTTGTAACCACCCAGCTTACTGATGCTGCAATGTACTGCAGAGGAACCTCACCACAAAGAGCTGAACAGTTGGGCGGCGCCCCCACACGACTTTTGGGAAGACGCTGACATTCTGGTGTCCTCAGTGGTGGTCTTAATAGTCTTGAGAAGCGCTTGCTTCCTTGCCCTTTCAGTTACGACCAAACTTGATAAGAGATGAAACTTCTGAATACCTGCTCAGTCAGACGGCTGGAAGTCTTAATGGTACCTCACCGTTAGCAGATGGACGCTTAAATCTTTGAGTTGCCTAATGCACAAACTCCCACTGCCCTTTATCCTTCTACGCTCCACGCATCACAGTCTCCTTGATGCTCTTGTGAAGAGAGTTTTTGTGAAGATGCATCTTGGCACTCTCTGTCCGTTGGAGATAAATCCCTAGGCTTTATTCTTGCTTCTCCCGGTCTGCCGAAGGCTTTGCAGCAAGCGGTAGCTGCATGGCTTTCTACACTGCCAGCGTTGAGACGCGGAACACACCTGCTCGGCCCTCTACCATAAGCAGGCTTTGAGGTCTTCTCCTTCTCGCCAAATGAAGCGAAATTTCTCTGTCCATCTCTATGCGCCTTCCATAGGAGAGATGTCCCGAGGGAACCCGCAGCGAGCGCCACCATGAAGCTACCGACCACGAGGTTGCCCGATACCACAGAAGCAACTCCCACTCCAACCTTCACCGTAGACCAAGCGCAGCCCAACTGCAGATCCAATCAGCAAAATTTGCGCATCAGATAGAGTAGAAGATTTATGTAAAACGATCTGGAGATGGAAAAGAAAGCCTTCGGGTCAGCAAATTCTTAAAAATTAACACTAGTGATAGAGGTGGCTGGCATAAAGCAGGGAAATGCATTGTCAAAAAGACGTGAATTCGGTGCGTAGGGTTTGCGCAAGGTAGAGAAAACAAAAAAGCCTTATGGAGATAGCTTGCGGGATTCAGCGCAACAGTACTATGCCGTCGTCCTACCTCCGGCCTAAACTTCGGTGGCCCGAGTTATGTTGTGTAAAGTTTGTTTTGCTCTCCTCACCTCAGGCCCGCTTAGTTGGACGATTTCGTTTATATGATGCTGCAGCTCGGCAAAAGTTTTGGCAGAAGTGACGCCTACTGAGTGCTTGGCGAGCTCACGGCTGACTGCTTGCACGTCTTCCGCAACCGCTCCCTGCACCTGTTTGAGGCAGTCAAGAAATTCTCTTAAGGTGTCGTCAACACCGTTCACATTCTCTTCAGCTGCTTTATGCAATTCATCAAGCGCTCCGTCCAACTGGCATAAGTCGGGATAGAAACTCTTTTCTGTTGAGTTTGCCTTGGCAGCTTCATCATCCCACACATCTGACTGGGGCTCAACTGCATTGTCTAGTCCCAGATTTTTGTTCTCTGAAGCATCTTTCGCCGCAGTTACTGCAGAAAACTTCGATGGGCAGGCTGCCCTCATGTAGCGACTGACAATCCGGCAGCGGAGGACCTCGCATTGTTTTGCATCGTTGCGCTGTTCAGAGAAGTTGCTCGGTTGGTCTTCAGCCGGGCAACGGCGACGAGGAATATATCGTGACACATTGACACATTTCGATATCATTGCAGGGGGAGCGTCAAGCAAGATAACGTGGTGATGCGGCCTTGTTAGTCTGCTGCCCGCCGACTAAGGGCACTACTAGCACCACCACTGTGCTGCAAAGGCTCGCAAAAAGCTGGCCCAGTTCTGGCCGCAGATCCTGTGAGTCTGCGTAAACTGAGAGGCTTGAAAAATGGTGTGCGCGGAACACATTCAACAGTGACGAGTACAACAAGCCTATGAAGACTTTTGAACCCTTCGGCCTGTTAAGCATTGACTCGACTGATGTCACTGCCTTCTTCTTCAGATTTCCAGAAAGTTAGACAAATTGCCAGGAGAAACAGAATTGCACAAAAGTGTGATTGGCGCTAACCGCAGCATTTACATTCCAGCAGACTCGAGAAACACATAGCCTTCCGCCTTGTGTATGGTGCTACGCGTGCCTTTCCTGCTTCCACAAGTCGCCTCCCACAAAAAATGAGCAATTGAAAATCCTACTGTCCAATGTTGTGGGCTGTGAGGATTGTTGGGAATGTAGGAGAGAGCAGCATGGATACGGGCTGCAGGCCCTCGGCTCCGCTGTTGGCGTGTGACAGCAAACGGTTGGGTTTGAAATGAGAACACAAATTCACGTTCATAGTCTCAACATCAGTTCAGTATATAAAGCGTTCAAATGTGTCAACATAGCGCTATTTAGAGGCAAATATTATGCATGCTGATCCTTGACGGGCTACGTACTACAGTTACAGCGAGGTAAGCTGATACCGATACTACGCGTTCCTACGCGTTCCCACGTGCTCACTGTCAAGAAAACGAGCATTACAAATGCCTTCAGGATACAAATTCATCACTTTCAAAGGGGAAAATGTTTCAATGAATGTGCAAGTAAGTGGACTAATAGTGTCATTCTGAATTTGTCCAGCAGTGGCATGCTGGTGGCCCACAGCCTCAAAGTTGCTCGGTTAGATTACTTGAAAGTATCTCGTACTGTTTCACTGTTATGGCAGGATTTAGTTATCGATATAGGAGGCGACACTAGTATGAAGAGGGCCCGCACTTTCCGTCTGCTACTAAGTAAAATTGCTCCCGTGGTAATAACACTTGAGTCCTGCGCTAGAAACGCGCAGGACCCAAGTCAAGTGGTACTGATAGTTAGAACTCATTGAAATCTGTAGCTACGACTTATCGCATGAAACAATTGTTAAACAAGAGAAAAAATATATCAGCTTGGAGCTAATACAGTTCCAGTGTGTTTTTCCTATTTGTTGCCCGGCGTTTAGTGGCGAAGGCTGAGTACCTGGGCCACGACTCCCGCTATACTGAAGAACTCTGCAGTATTAAATCTTCCATTAATCGGGTTTAGGCCACCGGACTCCTGATACCTACCGCAGATGCTGCAAAGGTACATTGCTACACAGCGAAGTGCCTCCCGTCGACGGACTTCCCTAGAGGGACTTCTCATCCCATTTGCCCATGTCGGTAATTATTTTTGTCAAAAGCTGCTACTTGCTCACTCAACAAATCATCTTAGGCACCGTTTCCCTTGTGTATCAGGGCTCCTTGGCCCTTAGGACTCTACTGTCCTTAACCACCGCAGTTTCGTTGCAGTTAGTGCGATTTTTACCCACCCCTCAATACGCTGCAGGACGGGCCTTATGCTGGAAATGTGCTTTAACTACTACTAGAAAGTCCATTTGTAGGGGATTAATAGCTTTTGATAGCCATCATGCGCTCCACGTACAGCTCACAATGGACTTAGAGAGCCGACTGGTCAGTCTCTGGTAGCTTGGCTCCTTCAGATACACATGTGGCGGCCGATGTGCTAATATGCTGCTACTCTACCACTAATCGCATGAACCTAGGCTTATTCCACCCTGCAACATTGAAATACTGTCATTTTGCAGTGTAGTGCGGCCCTCTCTTTTCTCAACGTCACGCGGAGAACCATGTTGGACTTCAAGACAGCTTTAGTGATCTGCTTTTTAGTGGCAACGCCACTTCATCGCTCAAAGGCTAACTAGCATCCCCAAAACACAGTCTTCTCTCGAGATGCAGGGTTCCCAGAAGATTGGATTTTCCCGTGAATGTACAATTTTTTCGATCAAGAAATAAATCGGAGCTAACATGAAGGGAATCGTAATCTTCGCAACATGTAAACACCTTAAAAATTATAATTCCAAGTGCACTGCCCCACTGCGCTTTGCTAATAATTTTTTCGTCAGATCTACGCCAGGTATGGAATTTCAATCGAGAAAACAAACCAGTGCTATTACAGAACATCCACCTGCTGAAACGGCTACATGGATACCACAGTTTTAACGTTGTGAGGGGGACTACGTTCCCAAAGCATCTTTGACTTTTTCCTAGAAAGTGTCAGCGCAAAGTAGAGTGCCACAAGCTGCCAGTATGAACCAGCTTGCGTTGGTGTAGGAAGCATGAACGAACATGGCTATTCCCGTTGAATGCAGCGGATACAGCACGTAGCCTTGCGTGAAGCACATTTGAGTCGTTCTTATCAACAGAATGTAAACGACGCTCTAGCGTCGATTGGCCGACTTCCATCTTGAAAAACCCGGCACTGACCGGCCCAAATGCGGCATATCTGTGTAATTCAATGTATTGAACAATAGCGCATCTCTTAATTTGAACCTTTTGAATATGAAAGCATCTTTCCACGTGAATGCGTTGGCTATTGAAGCACCACCTTCCATGAATGTGTAGCTGTCATTAGCGCTACTCTATGAGATCATTCTTGCAACTGCACGATAGGTTTCTTCTCTGCTTTACAATTTCTCTTACCGCTTCGCGATTTTCAAACAGTCCGGGAGGCCAGTAATTTGACATGCTTGTGCATTGCGGCCAATTGCGAGGCGGCGGTTAGGAATTTCACTTTTCCAGAAGCTAGCCACGCCACTTGAGTCGGAAACTCACGAAAGCGCTAGCACGCCGTAACACCAAGCAAAGGCTCAGCCAACTAGCGAATTGATCTCAGGGAAGAAGTTCCAGGGCGAGAATGCACCGTGGTAAAGTGCCAGCTGGATGCTGTACGAAGCGTCGAGTAGGCGATAGAACCATCCTTGTGTTCCGCTAATCATCGAGCTCGTGGATGGAGCCTTATGGTAGCCCACTTTCAATGTCTCAAAGAGCCTGGTAAGGCCTACCCACAATAGGTCAAGATGCGGCTACGAAGGGGAGAGACTGAGTAGCTTCCTGCCAACGTAGTCTCGTGAGAAGACGTATGAGTTCCCGATATTTCTTTCCACTTGTAGTTAGCGAGCCCTTGCTGTCACTAGAGGGGAAATTTCACCAGCATATAGAGGCGACGCCGAGTATCGCTATGTCTTTACTCAATTTGTCAGTTCTACTGCCCGCTTCTTTTAGTGCATGCGTAGCCTGTACAAGCAAGCGCATTTACCATACCGGCATTCAACTGTGAGACCGAAAAGTATACCACGACTTAACGTTGCTCCATTTTTAAACAGTAGGCCATTACGTTGCTCACATGGATACTCCTCTTGAAGATCGCAGTCCTCTTGAACGCAGATGACACAGCGTATGCATTCAGTTTTCTTCAACAAATCAAAAGCTTCGTTGATCTGCGTAAAGTGCATGCTGTGGGTACAGTACTTATCCAACCTACAGAGGAGAGCAATTCACCCCATAAGGTGCCGAAATACAGAAGAAATTCTGAATTGCAAGATGCTCACTAGATGAGCATAGAAGCAGCAGCGACAAAACAAAGGGCCGCACTCTCGCTACAGCTTGCCAGCAAAATAGAAAGAGTAATACAAGAAATAAGGATTGGTGTGTATGTGGCTGTATGACAGCACAAATGCAGGCAGCACGATCAAGACCCACGACAGGAGGAAGTCAATGCCCGACAACAGAATCAACAATAACAACAGCAACGAAAGCCTCGGGGTTCGCGCTGGACGCTGGGGACTGGCGACTACCAGTGAAAATGCTTGTGTCAATGTTTACTGGAGCTCTCCGCTGATAACTCTCTCAGCAAGCTTTGGTATATCCTCTCTCGATCTCCAGCCACCAAAGACAGAGCCCTTTAGTTGTCGTCCCACGATAAAATGATACGGCCTTGTGCTAATCTCCTTCCCGGCCTCGCCAATTCTACAGCACCCAAAAAGGCTAGTCAGTGGAAGAGCACCTTTGTTGTCCCGTCCATGCTTGCTTGCTTGAAAATGCATTTTTGCATCTACACGTGTTTCATGTTCTCTAGCTTCAATCAAAATTTTGTAGACGGCATTCAAAAGATGTTAAGGATTATATAATTAGTGCGAGCCCTCACCCAACGATAACTGCGAGTCCCCATCCCTTGCAAGTTGATTCTACCGCGTTGCGCATTACAGTTGTGTTGCCAGTGCACTCAAAAGCATAGTCCACCCCGCCTGCAGTGAGCCGGGCGCGCATATGCCATGCAACTACGGAAAAAGTTTGTCTCAACCACTATTGTCTGTGGCTTTGCCACCTGGGTTCTTTGTGTTTGGTATTGACGCTGAGCTCACCATCTGTCATCTCAATAATGACCTCTTGGATGGGCTTGTCGTATTTTTTCGGGTTGAGGAAATGGGTTCCTCCAAACTGTTTTGCGACTTCCAGTTTATGGTCGTTGATATCCACACATATTATTTCTTTGGCGCCAGACAGATACGCCCCCTCTACGCACGCCAGTCCAACGCATCCGAGCCTGCACGCCGCAGGTCACTCGTGTCTAGTTTCATTCATGCAGCGCTTCGAAAGTGAAAAGACAGTATTACAGGATTAGTAGCAAAGGACGGACCATTTTGTGCACTAAACATCCGTCAGCTCTACGCCCCAAGAGAACGCTGCATTCGATCTTGGTGTCTTAAGCACTGCTATTGGGCGATAACGCGTTCACAATATTACAATTTGGGCAATTACCCGAAAACAGCAACTGCCGAGCCTTTTTCGACCTTTCCTGTGTTCATCGCGGCGCCCATGCCGGTTGCCACTCCACATCCCAGGAGGGACATCTGTTACACAAAGGAGGATAAACGCGAGATATCCTGCGCCTCCGCAGATCTGTGCATTCAGGTCTTGGGCTTCACACTTCATGGTGTCAGAGCTTAGGCGCCATACTGCATGAGATAGAGAGATTTTGCTGGGTAAGCCTCTTTAGCCGGATGCACAGCTTAGTCACGAACAGGGCAACATCACCTCGTCGCTAGTCTCTTTCCTCCGGCCAGGAGCCGATTGACTTACACGGCTCATGGGGCTTTCCGGAGGAATTACCGCCACACATTCTTGGGGAACGACTGTGTACTGCGAAAAACTGGACACCTCAAGGACACAGCAGGAAGAGCAATCACGATGAGCCGCATGTGAGTTCAACTGCACGATAGATGCTATTAGAGATCCAGCGGCTATGAAACTACAAAGGTGGTGTAGCTAACCTGGAAGTTCCCATGAAATGGTGAATCGGCCGCCCATCTTTCGTAGTAAAGCGCGAAGTATTGTCGAGTGGCATTACACCTTTCACAAAAGCCTCGAGGAACTTCCCACACATGTTTGTTCTGTGGCACTCGTATCCGCGGCACGTTCTGCATTTTCTGGCCTTCCTGTCCTCAGGGAAGCACTGAGGCTGCACAGTTGTTTGGCACAAAAGTAGCAACACTCATTACTTCCACCTGCACGTTCCGTGCTGCTGCGTTTGCCTCAGATAAGATGGTACTTGATGGTAAGATTAAGGCTAGGGCTTGGTAATTCTTGTAAACTTTGTTGTTGCTCTGTGGAGCATCTCAGCAACTGCTCACCTCCCAGAGCGGAATAACCTTATCCCCAGGCTTGCAGGTAGTCACACCTTCTCCGATAGATTCCACCTCTCCACATGACTCGTGACCCAGAATGCACGGGTACACCCCAGTGGGATCTGCGCCTCGTTGAGTGATCTGGACTCAAAGCACATTTTCCGATGGGCAAAGGAAATCAGTTATGCCAGACCTGCCAGACCATAGAGACATCTGTTGCAAACGACGTAGAGCCCCTACCCGTAAAAGCAAACTACAATAAGTCTGTGAATTCAAAATAGAAAGTGCACTAACGCTCACCTCATCAGTGTGGCATGGACACGCGTAAAGAATTCTAATGCGGACTTCGCCTTTCTTGGGAGGAGCTACATTCACCTCCATAATCTGTACCAGGGCAGATCAACATTGCCACACAGCGTCCATTAGGTCTATATGGTCGTCAGTAGTTCAGTGTCTTGAGAATTTCGTGGCGGCTCTCAAAGAATGCAGTGTGTGGTCCCCAACCACTGTGAGGAATGCCTATAGTTCGGCCTGTAGAGCTGAAATATCTGCAAAAATTTGCCCGATTCTGTTGTTCTCGCATTAATTCTACTTTCACAGGGATTCCTTACTTCAAACGGCTGTCCCGGAGCCATTATAACCGCCGCCTTGCAGACGATCGTTTGTGGAAGGTCACTCATTTTCAATTCAAACCTAACGCCTTGTCCAGCAATGTGTATTTCAGCAAAATGAGTGGACTAAAAATGCTTATCTATCCCGCTACGTTGCAGTAAGGAGTTTCATCCGAAGACAAGAGCGCTGCGGAGTAGCCATGCTACACAAGAGGAGAGCTGGGCTGCTAGTAACGGTAGTAACCCCACGTACAGTGGACATCAAGAGTTCCATCCAGTTTCCTGTCTGTCGATTTCTTTTGGCACGAACCAGCCAATGTGTTTCTTGCTTTGTACAAATTAATTTTGTACTAACATACTGCTGGCCACATTATAAAGGCTGTCAGAGTGGCCTGCCGTGTCCGTCAGCGCCACCTACCCTTTATTTCGCCAGCTTAACTGCTACGTTGCAGTCTCTATTTTGCTTTCTCCTTTGCTTTAACTTAAATGATACGTGCTAAAAGCTGATCTATTTGTGGATAGTGCATAGCAGCCGTTTAGGTTCAATAGACTTGAATACAAGCTGGTAATTCAAAAACTACGGCGCCTGCCCGCCCCACAAACAGTAATACATTCCATCCACAAGCGATGCATAGACTCAGAGCACTAAGATCTATTTTCAGTAAATTTGATCTGTTTAACGCCAAAGCCTCTTTCCGCCTGCGGGAAGCCCCGAAAGGTCAGCTACAGGCCACGATCTGGCCGTTCTCCTTGGCGGGTTGAATTTGACGACAGTAAACACTATAAAAGCTGTTCCTGCTTATTTCAGTTGGGAAAGCTGATGTGTACACGCGAACTGACGGCCGTAAATGCGGAAGGGTGCGCTAGTGCTCCACGACCCATCAAGCCCTGGCACTGCTCTGTATAGGTGTTCGAACACGAACGAGGAAGCGATGCGCATGGGTGGGGACAAGTTGTCTAGTTTAACACCAAGGACTCCTCAACGCAGTGTAAAACCACTCAGACTCCCCTTTTTGTACTTCGTTGGGCGCATTAGCCCTCCGAAATTCCGGTAGTGGATTTTTGTCTGCCTTGCAGCAATTTCTCTAGTTTGTCTGCTTGCAGCAATCTTTGAGCATCACCTAGAAGAGCTTGCCTCTTCTCTTCGAGCGAAACAAAAATTTTAGTCCACGCTTTATTTTGTCTGTTGTCTGTTCGAGGTGCTAGTGAACATCGGGACACAGCATATGGTGGCCCAATCTGAACACAAGGTGTGTTCAAAAGCTGCATAAAATGTGCCTTCTGTGGTGTTCAATGAATGTTCCGTGGGAGTTGGGATGCTCAGATAGTGCATGGAGAAGTGTCTGCTTTGCTATTCAGTGAATGCTTCGTGGGAGTTGGTTCTGAGGAACGCGCCGCACACCCCAAGCCCGCTTGTTCCATTGCCTCACTGAACAATCTAGACCGACTTCTGCTGTTCCTTAGTGTCGCAACTTTCTTCACTTGCCTTCGGCAGTCCACTATCGCAACATGCTCTTCATTATTCCTCCGCGGTCTGTGCCGCACCTACTGCCTTGTGGCTCCCTCATGCAGTTCTACACTGCAGTTCATTAGCAAGGAGTACGAAACCTTCATGTTAAATGGAAGAGTTCGAATAATTCAGGATATGTAATACGCGCAAACTGGTCAAAAACGCGTTACTCGATTGAAACATTCCGCCGCGTTGTGCCTCCCCAGTAGAAGCGGCTAGTGTTCGCTCCCCATTCCTGGGCCTCTTAGTCACTCCTAGCTCATTAATACAAAAATGCCAACATCAGACAGATATTCTCGGCTGTTTCTTTCGCCCTGGAAATCCCCATGAAGCCTTGACGCAGAACAGGTCCCAAGAGCTTGCCTAAGGGGTCCGCGTTGGCAAGCCACAGTGCTATCACCCTTCCCCTGGCTTTGCAAACCCTGAAATATTCCTACGATGCGCTTGTGAAGACTACAGGAGGCCAGTATGGCATAGTGGCTGGTGTAGGCTACCCGAAGGCAATGCAATCAGCCACCGGTACTGGCGGAGAACAACTCGACAGTGGCTGGATGGTCTGCTGGCGGTCCTTCCCAGAAGTATGCGTATGAACAATGCTTGCATCAAAGAAGATTCGAAAAAGCAAACAACCGCGTCGATTACGCTTGCCGTTCTTACGAATTTCGTTGCGCGTGGCCTGTATGAGCGAAGCCACAGAGCCACTGGCGCCCGCAGCTGCATGCTCCACTACAGAGCCTCTCCCGCCCCTTCCCTTTCACAAAAAGAAAAACAATTGCAAATTGATGATGATTTGCATTTAACGAATCTTCCCTGGTAGGGCAGTTTCCTTCAGGGAGAAATGCAAGAGGCACAACGTCATACCTCGCAGCCCCAGTTTAGGCAAATGGGCCGTAGCGTCGAGCTGACATAGAATAAGGACCAACTTGTTTCTGTGGCAAATACGCTTGGAAATTGACTATTCATCGAGCGAATTGGTAGAGAAACTTCCATTCATACGTTGTATGGCACTGTATGGCACGCCCCTCGACATCAAGGGGCTTGGGCCTGTTCGTGATGCCGCCAATTAGTATTTTCTGTCAGTCGGCGTCTTCACTGATGCATCAATGGGAAACTCGTGCTCCCCAGGCTGCATTGCTGCCACACCGGCCCACCGACGCGGAGTTGATGACATTCGCAGGTACTACAAGATAGGTCGCATCATAGGCTGCGGCTCCTTTGGCCAGGTACGAGAATGCATCGACAGGGAAACTGGCCAGACCTATGCTGTGAAAGTGATGGAGCGGCGTATGAGTGGCAAGGACAAGATGACTCCTGGCCGGCCTTCTAACGAAGCTATGATACGCTCGGAGGTGGACATTCTCAAATCATTGAACCATGAGAACATTGTAGCGTTTGTAAAGTTTTTTGAAGACAAGCATTGTTTTTATGCCATCCTTGAAAAGTGCGATGGTGGCGAGCTCTTCCATCAGATTGTCAGCCGCAGGCAATTTACTGAAGAAGATGCGTCAGCCCTTTGCAGACAAATGGCATCAGCTCTCGCCTACCTTCACGGTCAGGGCGTTGTCCACCGCGACGTCAAGGTAAGATGACCCAATGTACTTTTCTTTGACCAGCAGGGGCCAAGTGGGTGCACCCGTCAGGTCCAATTGCGGTGCTGATAATGTTGCACGGTTGCCCCGTTATTTGTAGTATATGCTATTTCCCTGCAGTAGAGTAGTTCCTCTCAGTTTTGTGCTGCTCATGTGTTTCGACCTCTGACATTGTAGGCGGAGAATTTTCTTTTTAAGAGCAAGGGACCCGACTCTGTCATCAAGCTTATTGACTTTGGAATGTCCGCACGGGTGAGAGGCAAGATTCTGCTGCGTGCTGACGCTTCTCTGGTTTATTTGTGCTCAGTTTGGGCTGCAAGTTCGGGGTTCTTGCAGTGAATTATTAACTTTCTTTCCTTTTGCGTTTGTTGCCGCAGTTACCGGAGTGCGGATACCTAACGGACCTCTGCGGAAGTCCACACTACATATCTCCTGAACTGATTAGGTAAGTAACATGTAAACTACAGCGAAGAGGCCTCCCTACCAGGTAGTGAGTGCTTATCAAGTTTGTTGGTCTTGAAAGACTTAACTAGATGAAGAGCGTATGAGCGATTATGCGTACAGCAAACGCTACGACCAAGGGGCGGATATGTGGGCGTTTGGAGTAATGATATATTTGATGCTTTTCGGAAGGTATCCGTTTGAAGGAAGCAAGGCTAGTGCTATTGCAGTAAGCTCGCAGCTCCGTTTGACAATATCACTTTTCGTTGCAGACGTATTGTGCATATTATTTCAGCCAGTTTAGCTTTTTGCGCTCACCGAAAGGGTGCCTGTTTCGTACAGAGGGAGGTGCAAAACAAGCAGCTCAACTGGTCGCGAGCTGCTTGTCCATTTCTGACGGATGCTGCGATTGATTTCCTGAGCCGCTTGTTGGACAGAAACGAAAAGACGCGACTCACTGCAGCACAAGGTGAGGCTGGAGTATACATCTTCCAGGTAGACCTTCGCGGAGCCGGCGAACCACCACGGTTCTTGCTGTTCACAGATCTGACCATTGTTACACTCTGCTGAAGTTTGCCGCTTGCTGGTGTATTTTATGGGGTGCGTGTGAGTAATGGTGTCCTTGCAGCCTTGGCGCATCCGTGGATATCACAGCCATCACCTGACAAAGCGATGTCTGTGATTGGCAAGGACAAGCTGGAGCTAGCCCGGTGAGTCGCTTGTTAGTGTTGTGTACATTGCCGTCTCTTGCTAGCGCCAGGCTAGCAGACAAACGTGAGGGTTAGATGCCAGAAAGCCTGAAGATACTGCAACTAGAGCCATGAATCCTGGGTCAGCCTGGTTACCCTTCCTGTGTCCCTTGAATTGTTTCGCGTGTTATGCAGACGGCTCTCTGTTGATTGCGAACACCAGGGTAGTCAGGCATCCACAAAAAAGAACTTCAAGATTGACAAGGCCCCCAGACAGGTGCCGCTGCTGACAGCCACAGCTGCTGACCGCTGCGCCCTGCCGAAGCGCATGGCCAAAGGCTTGCGACTTTCCCTGCCTGCGTCTTAAGGACGCCACGTGCACGTACTAGCTAAAACACGTCTGGGGAACCTGTTAATGTGACTGTGCGCCTCAGCATAGCCGCCATCAACTGGCAGAGGGCATCGACGGCAGTAGCCGGAACCAGAACGGGGAGTTCGACTCAGGATAAAGGACACTTAGTGTTTGCGGGGACAATGACCGGTTGGTTGGAAATGAAGAGTCAATTTGCCCATTCGGCATATGTGGCTGTTTCATTGTGAAGTATTGTGTGCAAAAGCAGGCGCCCAAACGTGGGCGACTGCTAACCTCCGACAACTAAAGTGGTGACGGAGTTACTATTTTTTTGGGGCCTGACACTACTGATATGCTGGGAGATCATGGCCCCGGGAGGGGAAGACTGTTTGCTCCACGACTACATATTCCCGCCTGCCTATCAAGCTACACTGGACCATAATGCCTCCGCTGCAGTAAAACGCTCCCATTCACGGCGCGGTGGTTGAGGTATCTTGACAATGTGTGGGAGTCAAGAAGCACCGGTACATGTCCTTGGCGTGTCAGCAGGTGTGCTTCGGTCGCGTGAGTGGTTTCTCTATGACGGGTTGGTCATGGGTTGCTGCGCAGTGTACAGGCAGACAGGCGCCCAGTAAAATAAAACACAGCATGATTGTGGGCGCCAATCCCTACGCAACCCACTCCTGTTCCGTCTGCCGCACACGTCGTCGGTAAACCTTGTTTTTCCTGCCAGCAGATACTCTGCGGGTATCTGGGGCGGTGGCCTCCGCGCAGCGGTGCCGGGCGACGCTGCTCTCTTTTGTTGACGATCATAGAGCTTCTTGTCTTTTGCCTGCTTGTGAGGTGCAACAAATTCCTCTGATTCAGTACTCAGCTAATGGGACATCGCCTCGCGCGCTACGTCGTTCAGAATTTTGCATCTTTGGTAGCATATGGGTGACTGAAATCACCTGAAGATCGCGCTTGAGACATCCAGCCCATTAAAATCCACGATACGGATTCATGGAGTCATTCAGAGCAGTGCAGTGCAGTGCACTTGAGCACCAAGACAATTCCGAGAATTGCACAGCAATGTTTCCAAAAAGCAAAGCACAAACCATTAAATTGTACACCCATCCAGAGCACGCATCAACAACAAAGCGAGCTACGCACAACGCCTGCCAGGAGCGCAGCGGCAACGAAGATGCTGGGCTTGGCGGTCTCCTGCTGGCCAATGTATACGTTTGGCGTCAACGCTTGGTGAGCGGGGCATGCAGTCACAGCGGATCAGGAAGAGTATGTGACGTGGGTTTCTTGTCTCCTGAGCGACCTGTACCGCGCAGTCCCACTACATTCTAAGCTTCCGACAAGGCACGGGAACATCTTTCTGCACGTTTTCCCTCTAGCGCGACCCCGAAGGAGGCCGTCTCGAGTAGTCGTCTTCGCGTTCCCTGTCGTGGTAACGCGGAGGGCGGGCGTCCCTGTGGCACAGTACCGCATGCGTCCCTCATCATATGCACACTGCGTCACTGTGGAGCAAACAGAACGAGGCTCGAGGCACGTGACTGCCAAGGAGGCAACATACCATGACATGCACGCATGGACCATCATCCGCACACGTGTATCCTTAAGTGTCAGTCTTCCCGGAAGACCAACAAAGTATCATTAAAGCGAAGTGGTGCGGGTTACGTCTGTCACGCCATCTACTTGTCTTCTCGCGACCCTGGGGCTCTCTTGGCCAGCCACTGCAGTGCTCTTCTACAGAGTGCCTCGCGCCTGGATGTGATATCGCTCATTTCCAGCAGACGGCTTCGACCGCGCCGCTCTTGGTCACTGCTTCTCTGCCAGCCTATTAATACGCTTTAAGCCTCTGGATTGATCAGCATCATTTCTCTCATTCCTTGGGTGGCTTTCAGAGGGGCGCCTTTGGCTTGGCATTGCACATTTCTCTTTCATTTCGCACTTGACGCGCTCGCCTCAGCACGGTGGGACTGGAGTGTCACGACAGCGTTTACTTCCGACACCGCGTTCTAGTTAAATTAGCCATTGGTTGTTTCAGGCAGGCAATTCATTTCTCGCGCATGCCCACTAGCTCGCTCACTCTGGCGGATAGCGGTAACGGTCGCCGCGGTAGCCATCGTAAGGCCGCGACCTGCTCCTGCTGCGTCCAGCGCGAGCGCGTCTCTCGTCATCCATGCCCTTATACTCTCGTCGCCGGTCATCTGGCCCGCCGTAGCCGTCGTCGTAGCCGTCGCGGCCTCGCCGCCCGTAAGAGTCGCCGTTCCCTCGATAGCCTCCGTCATACATTTGTCGGTCTCGCTCATACCGCCCTTGCCGGCCATCATAGCGGCTACCTCCATACCCGTCGCGCCCTGGGGGCCCACGGCCCATCGGGGGGCTTCCCCGGTAGTACCTGCTGCAACACCAAGCAAGCGCACTAGTAAGTAATAGAAGTTACTAAGGCGAATATCAGTAGCTGTCAGAGTCACACAAAGTGGCTCAGCGACGGGCCCAAGGCACAAGAGGGGCAAATCTTTTTGGTGGGGAAAATAATTGCAAGACCCAGTCCCGTCCCAACGAAGTTGTGTGCACTCAAATGTCAAGGACGCACCCGTTCTGGCGCTCGGCAAGTATTTTCCTCATTGTGTGGGGCTGCAGGAGACGCGCAATTGAGACTACACAAGCAAATGCTGAGTAGTAGGCAAGGACTGCAAACTACTTCTGGCCTAGTCACTGATACACATGCGTAGGGATAAAGAAAAGGGGTGACTCCGTGCCAGCAGGGGCAAGGCAAAGCAAGCAGCGCCATATAGGCCGTGTTCGCTCACCGACTTCCGCCTGTCTTGCGCAATTATTACCGAGAGCTCATTGCCATCGAGGACGTATCTGTCGAACTCGCGAACGGCATCTTGGGCATCCTTCTCGTCAAAGTATTCCACGAAACCAAAACCTCTGCAGCAGGAAAAAAACGAAACAGCGGACACGCCAGAGACCCATAATTCACCGCAGACACTCAGAGCCGTGCAAGCAAGGCGATTCACACGGCGCTGCTTTTTTGTGACGGATCTGCAGATGCTGGGCTTCTATGCGCATCAAAAGTATCACTAGTGCAGAGGGGGGTCAAGGCGTACCGGGGCTCCCTCGTAGTGTGGTCAATTGGCAAATATACATCCTTAACACGCCCAATCCTCTCGAAGATTTCGCGGACCTTTTCAGGAGTTGTTTCATAGCGCAAATTGCGCAGAAGGAGAGAGCAGCCGCGATTTGCCATGGTGCAAAAAGCGGGAAAAGCGTGACGACAGATCTACCGGCCACCACGTCGACGACGAGCCTGCAAGCTACAGCTCTGGTTTCCACAGCTTCCTCCACTTCTCGGGTCCTGTATATCCCCTTACGAAAATGATTTTGGCGGGTGGTGCTTGAAGAAATCCTGGGGAGACTCCCAAGAGGGCCGGGACAAAATCATGCCGTCCCAGTAGCCTCTACGCCACTCATACACCGCTGCGCGTGCGCGCGACAGAATACAACGCTTTCAAGGCGTGGCCGCCAAGTTTGAATTTAAGTGCGCATAGCTTCAAAAAAAAGTACACTTGCCCCGCTGTCCCTTGTTATGGGTGAAGACTCTGCTCAAGTCACATGCAACCTGGGGTACCCAAGGTTGTGGCTGATGGTGCAGCAACACATGCACCCGTGGATGCTGCGCCTGGCGAGGACACTTTCACTGCGCTTTGAGGAACTTGCACAATATCTGATGAATATTTCTGAGGTAGGGCTAAGCCAAGGAAGTCAATGGGAAGTACTGCCAGCGTCACAGTGTATGGATGGCACCCACCGCATTGCATGCCGAGATACCGAGGAACTAGAAAATACTACGCTAAATAATAATCAGCTATTCATACTTCGTTGACCAAAGTTTACAGGAGCTGTCATGGCTTAGCAAGAGACAACAGCTGGATGGGGTGTCCGCAGTCCATACTTAAGCAGACCGTGAAAGCAGGGCCCAGTTAAATAAGTAGGCTTGGGATCTTTGGCACCCTCAAGCAACTAAAAGCGTGGCGCTTCTCTGGGCAGCAATATTGTTTTTTCGCACAACGTATGCAGAAAGCTCTGCAAAAGGTGGCTTGAACCAGCGGCGTTCATGCAGCCTTGCCATTTTCCGAGGTTTTCTCATCTCAAACTTGCGGATCGCTCGCGCTACGCGTAACTCTTTCTCGACGGAAGAGCCAAAGAGAAACTGCATTGGGGAATGGCTGGCGGCCTGCGCTTTGCGCATGCACTGTTGGCACGCTTCAAAACCGCCCTCTAGAATTTTGTTCGCCTATTTGACTTCATGGACAACTTTAGTAGCTTAGCCTATATGTCTTGGAGCCTCAGACGATCGCACTGACAGAGTTTCTGTTGTAGGGAAACGGTACACTAATTCTGAGCCTTTGTCTGCTTGCACACTCACCGTTTTCGTTACTACTTAGTTCTCTCTGCCGGCTGAAGGAACCTTGATGATGGTGCGGGGCAATCCATGCACAGCGTCAGCCCTTTCAGCCCCTCGCAATTGTTCCCGCAAGGTGCAGTTTGGTGACTCGGCTGCAGCTGCTGCTCGCGTTTATGTGGGGCGCTGTACGGCCTGCGGGTTAGAGCGCCTACTCTCAGCCCAGGCTGGAACCAAGAAACTACTTGAGGGCAGTGGCCTTCTCCACAACTCCGGCAAAGAGCAGAAACCTATATGTGCCAATGCAGTGGCCTGCGAATTCGTTGCCTCCATCTCGAGGTCATGTTTAGCACGCATTCAGACAGCACGAGCAGGGCAGGCTACTGCTGGCATACAGCCAGCAGAAAGCTCTTCCCAAGACGCATGCTCCGCCATACAGGAGCTCTCTTGCAACTCTGCTTGTATTGACAATATGGAGTCACGAGCACCGATGTTATCCCAGGAAAAGCCACTTGAACACGGTGCAGTATCAACGAAATTGCATCAAAGCCTTGAGGAGCCTCAAGCTCCTGCTAGTCCTACCAACTGTGGAAATGCAAGTTGCAGTGTTGACGGCCAGTCACATGAGATAAACAATGGTGAGCTTAAAGATCTGGGGCAGCATTATCCATAAAAAACATTCGAGTCTTCTCATAGTTTGCTTAGAGGTCACGAATATGTACGAAGTGTTATAGTTGAGGACCAGGAACATGTTATAGGTGTACGCATTCCGCACGCCAAGACAAATCAGCACCCAGAGCAATTAGTCAGCACTGGCAGAATGGATCTCGTAAAGGCATCATGCCCTTGAAGGCATCACAACCTTGCATGCCAGAGTCCGACGTTTTCGCGGCACCAGCAGGCAGCCCACACCCAATTCAATTGGTTCGTCGTGACTTGTGGCTGCAAATACAGACGAAACAAGGGGCCTGCCACCAACTGAGGAGCTCGAGGGTTCGCCGGCGGGCGCGATACCTGATGAGAAAGAAGAGTGGATAAAAAGTTACATGCGTCTTTCTGATAAGTACGTAGTCTGTACTGATAAAATAAGGAATCCATAATATTCATAGAGTTCTACTAAGGAATGGTAAATATTTAGCATCAAAATTCTTTCTTGCGGATGCATGTGCAGGCACAGAGACTTGTTCTACGAGCTAATTTCCCTATTGTCAGCTGCCAAACTACCGCGCTGGCAAGTTAGTCTTGAGAGTTTTAACGCTTGCTTGCTCTATTCATTGCTTCCACCTGCACCAGTTCAGAGTGCGTCCATGCAGCAGCATTATTGCTCAGGCATTCCCTCAACTGCTGTGATGGTGGTTGCTCAGCGTGATGCTCTCGGATTGGCTATCATTTCCTTCCGGCGCGAGTACGAAAAGGTAGGATGGGAACCGCTTTTGTGGAGTCATGACACACCTCCAGAAGATAAACTTCCTAACTTCCAAGGAATTCCAGGTTCTTTTTCTCCTTCTTCTTAGGCACTGCATGAGTTGGAAGGCGAAATTGAAAGCGTCCGTTCGTCTGTCAATCTGACGAGTACGTTAAGCATCTTTTTTACGAGTGATGCAACGCAAGCCAAGGCTTTGGGTTTCTCCACTGAAAGCCATTCTAATTATTTCTTGGTGATTTCGGCGCCCTTAGCCCATCATAAACAATGCAGCATGGAGTTGGTGGCTCGAGAACTGCTGTATGCTTTTCCAGAGCTGCAGTCATGCGCCAATCCAGGCGGAAACAAACTTGGCATCCTCTGCAATGCTGGATTGATATCGCACCTGAAGGAGGCCTGGAAAGGCAAAATTCTTCACCTTGAGGACATGCAAGTAGGCAGACAATGGCTGCATATGCAGAGCGAGGGTTTGACGTTTAGATTAGGTGTCTAGAGGCGCTCCCATTTAGCTCGGAGGAATGTCTGTGCCTTCAGAACCAAATAGCGGCATCTCTCTTCAGCAATCCATATGCCACCTCGAAAACATTAAAAGATGCGTTGAAGAGCGAGCGAATCGTCTAAAAAGAACCAGCACGTTGAAACACGGGATCGGCCTCTCAGCAGTGAGTCTCGCAGAGTCAGAACGATTATGACTGGTGCCTCCATTGCAGGGGAAGTTTACTTCTCTTTGATCTAAAGGGACTCATGATGGAGACCTCAAGGGCTCAAAGGCAAGCTTTCTCTCCAGGAGCAGCCCACGCTGTCATTCAGTAGAAAGAGCCCTCTCACTGCTGCACAATCATCGCAGCACGTGACAGTGCCAACTCAAGAATATGCAGGCAGATAGCAGCAATAATAGAAAATGGCCGTTGAAAGGAAACCCAGAAAACAGCCATTGCTTGCAACTGCCTGCTATAATCGAAAATTCTCTAGCAGTGGTGTTTCCACTGTCCCACGAAATGGAAAATTCAGAGAACAGAACCAAAAGTCAACTTCCATACCGCTAACATTTTTGGCAGCTGAATCGAAGAAAATAGAGAGCAGCTTGTGGACTCGGGATTTGGAAAACCAGCGCGTAGACTGTCTGCTGACGGTGGCGCACATTTTGAAATGTTCCCTTCTAGGGTACGGTGTAACTCCTACCTTCTAAAGTGTTCACTGAACGACACTGAGCAAATTCCTAAATGCTCTTGGGGCTTTGGGCACAGAAACCTCCAGTGACATTAGTTTCACATTGGGGTAGCATCCTGTCACTTGCCTCTACTTTAATATTTAGATGGCGACACAAAATGGCTGATCACTCTTTTAGGGTGAAGCAGAATTATACGGGCTTTCTTGGCTCTCTGGTGCTCCAGTACTTGCTGATGCTTACAAGCACTACTGCAAGGTGGTCGTCGCCAACTTGCATTCTCTTAGCCGCTTTGCAACATAGCTGAAGCGCGTCGTCACTAAAAAAGTAACCTGACTTTTGGCTTCTTCAAAACTCTTAAACCCGTTCTCTAGCCCATGCGCGCAGGAGCGAGCGATTGATATGTATGTCCTAAGTGTATATTTGTCAAAAAAATATCAACTGTGTGCTAGGCGCGCCACGTCAATTTCCGTTGAATCGCATATGGCTGGTAAAGATAAATTATTATCCGGTAAATGCACGGAGGAAAAATTGTTGTCAGTACTGCCGAGAAAAATTGGAAATAGGTGCAGAATGGCTAATTCGTTCGGCCACAAAAGTGCAGTAACTGACGCAATTCTGCTTCGACAAAATCGGGTATATTGCCTTGCTGTTCACCTACATCTTGTTGCTGCAGTTGACGGAGAGCAGCATCCGCTGCAACGGCGAATATATCCCACAGAGCTTTTTGGCGGGCTCCTGTCATTAGGATATCCCTCCCTAGACGACAAAGTTGCTCAGCAGTCGCCTCTCCGGCTGCTGCAGAAAAGGCGGCTAATACGTATTCTGCACTTATTTGCTGACCCAGTCGGTCTAATCCAACAAAGCCCTGAGCACACACATGTTGACACTGACCCACTGCGTTCACAGTAACACTTCACGTGACGCACCTCTACAAGAGAAGACAGCACAGTGCAGCCAGCTCGGCAGCAACAGCAGCAGCTGCAGCAGCACACTGACAAGCGCGAGGTCGAAGGCACTGCAAGGCAGCCGAGATGAAATCGCACGGTAAAGATGGTCTTTCAAAAGATGCAGCACTATGTCTCTATCTCTTCGTAGCAACTCCATGGCATCTTCTGTGCTGCTGCATGCAGGGAAGCCAGCTGCTGCTTGATGATTCCTTCTATCCGGAAGCGGCAGCTTTAGGGCGTCCGAAATGATTGCTAAGGGCCAAAGCAATGCAATACTTTCGCCGAAGCGTCTCTCCTCGACCAGTTGGCGGCTTTTCTGCATTTTCCTCAGCTGCTTCTTTGTCACTGTTAGCAGCTCCTGTGCTGTTGCTGCGCTAAGGCCCAAAGGCTCTGCTATGGCCCCCAACAGCAGCAAAAGCCGGCGCAGCTGACTGAAAGTCATAACAGCCCACTGGAGCTGCACGCAGTTCAACAACTCCTGCAGCAGTGCTTGAGCTGCAGCTTCCACGGAGCTGTCAGTCAGCAGATCTGCTTCTTTCATGGCGAGGAGAACTGTCGCAGCATCTGAGAAATGGACTCGAAAGTCCGTTTCGTCGGTTTCCGACAAAGCCTCTTCTTGGGAAGCTTGCTTCTCCTCCAGCAGTAGAGGAGCAGCGCCTCCTCGCGCGGCAGCTCGGAATGCCTTACCTAGTCTTTTGGCCACTGTGGTGGCTACGGGCGGCGTCAGTTCGCCCGTCCTTGAGAAAGCTGCAACTAGCAGGGAGGCAGTGGACAGCGAAAGCTGCCCCTTCTCCAGCAACTTTAGCACTTGCTCTCGTTGCGACGCCCAGAAGGCGCTGCTACGTGGTGTAGCTAGGCCTTGTGCTGCCTGCAGCAGTCTCGCACGCAGCCACGTCATGCCTCGACCTTGTCCTGGAGGAAGTCACACATAACGTACTTGTTCCCAGTGAGGTTTGCTGGTCCACCATGAGGCTTAGTGTTCCCCTACCGCCAGGACTCGCTGTACAACTGTCAGCGTATCGTCAGCGCCTGCTTCTTCCGTGGAATTCTCATCACTCGGGACCAGTGGCTCCTGCTGCCGCATCCTACGCATACGAGCGAAACTACGATGAGCTGTTGTAGCAGCCACGTCGTTACGGGTATGCATCTGACACGGAGAGCTCCCCAAAAGGGTAAAGCTGTGAAGAGGCAAGACCACCGAAGAGGTCCCGAACTTCATTTTCGACAAGCCACATATTAACGACACAGTTGCGAATCTCTTTGTAAACGCAGTTAGTATCTCTGTTACGGAACGTAAACAGCCCCCGGCGGCTGCTGCTGCCGGCGGCAGTAACACCATTGAAACACAGCAGCTATGGCATTAACCTACTTAATAGCTGACACATGTCACGGTGATGCCGGCTGTAACTCGTGTAGTTGTTGCCTGTGCCGCCACGCAGACGATGCCAGGGGACATGTAGCGTCGATTGATGGATGAGAGACTTTTCGCCAGCGGCATTCAGGATAGACCTCTTCCCTGCCAGTGAGACATCCATAGATTCTTAAAGCCGATTTAAACAAATAAGTTGGTGACCATGATGCTAGAGCTTCGAGGTGTGGGGCGAAGGGCTCTTCAACGTACAAGACATAGCATATTGGCCGCTCAGGGCTACTGGTTCTGATCACATGCAGAGATGTACACACATAGTCTTGAATTATTCAAATGAAATATATTACAGGCACAAGCGATTTCTGGTCAGTAAAGCTTACTAGTGCGAATTGTGTGTGTTCGCTCCAGAACGCAGTTCCATGTGCGCAACAGGCACGTGTCGCATCATCTGCGATCAGTTTGCTGGTTCTTGCCGGCAGGTCAGCTTAACTGACTGCTTGTTTCTTAAGTTTACGCGATAATAATCTTTGGGCTTTTTTCTCACTACTCCGAAAAGTTGTGCTTATCATTTGCTGCGGAAGCGCTTCTGTGTAGAAGCCCACGGCTTTACGCCAATGTCAAAGTACCAAGCACACCAGACAGCTTCTCACTTTCTGGAAAAAAGTTCAAATCGTCCCTATGCACATCCTGATTACCTGGCCATTGGCTGTGCCGTATTGTGGATCCTCTCTTAAAAGGCAGTGCTTGGTGATTTATAGCTTATTTTTCACGAAGTCGTCCTCATGTGAGCTTCCTCTGTAGCCTCTACCTGTTCAGACCTACTCAAGCTTGGGTCCTGATACAAAAGCACGTCATTTTTGGTACACACTAGCGAATAAAGGGCACTAGACGGTTCCCCTATTTATGCAACACTCCGAATGGGCAGCACACTGACGCAGCTGCCCCCGTATCCCAGGAGCAGCAGTACGTTGAAGCAAACTCATACATAAAATGCTTGGAAAAAAATGAGAAGCACCTGTGACCGCTCTCGAGTGTAATTGAAATTGCTGCCACTTCGCTAGATTTACACCGTTATTGATGGCTGTCATTCTCCCCTGAGGATATTAGAGCCGGCTGCGCTATCTCCAGAGCACTGCATATTCTTATGCACAGGTAATTGTGGTAAAGGCTAGAAAAAGAATGAATTTTTTAAAGCTGCAACAGTGCAGAGAACGGCTTGAAGAGAGGCGCCTGCCAGCCCACGGAGTGAAGGCCAAGATTACGCAGGGAGCGAGCAGTATTCGAATCTGCAGGCCACATCTCAGGTGGTAATGCTTGCCAGTAGTGAATCTTTTTAAGAAAGCCCAGAGCCAAAATCGCTAGTCTCCCTGTATTTGTGCAGGTCCTGTGGGGAATGGACAGTCATTTTCGCCCTAGTCAGGTTTGATATGGCTGGGCAAGATCTAAATGCAGTGTGCCTTCGGTCAATTCATCATGTCCCTATTCAGAAAAGCTATAAATTGTACGAGACTGTGACAGTTCCTAATTCAAAGTATTGCGGGTTCATTTCCGGTGGTTTCTTGCCCAAGCTGATCCTGGCTGTGGTTTAAAATCCTGTTCAATTTGCTTCATGCTATCTTTTTTCCAGTTCTTTGTGTAGCGTCCTGATAAGGCCTTACTGAAGTAGAGAAACTCCCCAGCTAACACGCTACAAACTAGCATCGCCTAGCTTTATTCTTTACTCTCATGCTTCCAGGCCGCGGACACTCCCGATAGCGTTATAATTTCATGCCTGGTTAGGCATACTGGTAAGAGAAAAAGTGGCGGTGCTGCTAAATTGTTCAGCTAGACGTTACGGCTGCTTTTTCCCAATCCGATGGCGCTCACAAATACTTTTAACAAGTGAATCACCACAAGCATTAAACATGTGCTTTCCCTATAGCGGATCCTTTGGTTAGGCGACAATACATTTCCTTCTGTAAAGTGGAATATTCAGCACTGCTGCTTCTTCAAAATTTGTTTGAGGCCTGTGCTGACCAGTACCTAACTGCGAAGCTTCTCAATTCCTGCCTCACTAAGGCGTATTGTGTTGCGTCATACCATATAACAGTTGGCAGAGCTACTACCCCGCAAGTGGGAACAAAGCCATGCACCAGTTACACTAAAACTATTGATACTTAGATGTGCAAGGAGAGAAAGCAACGGGGGTGCTGTTCTGCAAATATCAAGTACCCTTTTGGGGTTACAGAAGCGAATCAAGTCTTGCATCCCATACGCTCACGGCGTTCCCTCGAACTGTTCAGTCGGACAGCATGCTCACATGGCTCTACTTTCGGCAAGTTCACAATGCTGTTCTTTAGCCCATCCAAGCATGGGCGCATGCCGAAGAAACCCTAGTCCAGGACACTGGCCAGGCCCCAACATACGTGATTCGATTTAAGCATTGTTTTAAGTACATAATACTGCGCAAGGGCATCTACGTGACATAGCGATACCTTTGGCTCACTAGGCCTGATACGACTTCCCCAACGATACATCTAACGAAAGTTTCATACTCCACACTGCAGTTCCAATTTGAGTATACAACAATGATTAAAAACGTCGTCAGCGCATTGTCATGTTGACGCTCTTGGACCACCTTTATCAAACTTGAGAACTTTATTGTGTCTTCATGGGTCCAGTTTAATGGCGTACTACTGTGGAAGTGATGCTCGACGCGCATATACACACCGCGACCATGAAGTAACCCTTTCGATCTTTCAAATTGCCTAGATCCCTCTGCCATTCGCAAACCATCCTTAAAGTTAAATTTAAATTTAGTTTGTCGCCATTGAAGCGATTAGAAGGTTGTCAGATTGAAGCAGAGCGCCTCCGTCGATTGGGTTAACCAGGTAGACCGTTAACGTGCAGCCTGTTCCAAGTGTAAGTCTAGGAGGCAGCACGCGTGGAGCTAGTAAAATAGATGGAAATCTGTGTTTAAAAAATAGTATCTATATTTATAACTTTGTAGTGACGTACTATTCCTTCGCAACCGCTTTGCGCTTTGCGTGCCGCTTTCCTTGTCGCTCACCCGCCTGCCAAAACGCGAGCGAGATCGCACCGCCAGCATGCTCCCTCTACCGGTGAGCGAACGTCCAGTTGTAACTTCCGCGGAGCACCATATTTTGAAGTGCAACTTTGCGCTACTATACTTTATTTTTGAACTATACAGCTCGGTACTTTTTACATTTTTGAGGAGCGTCACTTTGTCCAATCTGCGTGAAAATGGACCAGCCACAGGGAAGCCTCAGGGGCGCACAGGCGGGTTCCTCTAGCGGTGAGGGAACGAGAGTCGAGAAGCGCGTGGAGGCAGGCAGCGAACAATTTTCCGAGAACGGGAATCCAAGAGAAGCAGAGGTTCATGAGGAAGTTGCTGAGCCACCGAAGCTACCAGATGAGCCGTGCTTCGGGAGGCCCAAACCCCATCCATTCGGTGTAAAGCAGCTCATTACGAGTTTCGGAGCCGCGATCTCAGCCTTGGGGTTGATGGTACAAGGATTGGGCAGCGCTGGGGACAAACGGTTGGGCCAACCAAGCGCCCCGGTACTCCCCCCGGCGCCCAGCCCACTGGACCTGGAGCACGCCGGTGTTGAGCCAGTGCCAGACTTGACTGCGCAGGACGCCCAGAGGAAGCCCCATCTTCTGGAGCCCGTGCCAGAGTCTCCTGATCCAGACGAGGTTTCAGAAGACCCTCTAATGCCGGGAATGTAGAGGGAGGACGCTGGAGCCCTCCGTGGCCCGTCTTTGTTGTGAGCGATCAAAGTATAGGCACCCAGAGCGGGCCATGCCTAAAGTGGATGTAAATCCTGGGCGCCATATCTAATATTCGTTGGCTAGTCGGGCGCCCGCGATGAAAATATCTGGCCCTTCGTGTGAGTTCAACTCGTGGGGTCCAGTACGCCGAGTCTACTGGCCGAGCAAGAGCTCGCCGTTTATCAAACAGTGATTAGCTATTTTTTCCAACCTGTCTGTCCGTCTTAGTAATCTGCGTGTTCTCTAGTACGGGACCTGCTGCATGTAGGTTACTTTGCGGGATGCACAAAGTTAAGTTAGGCACATGTTTAGAGAGAGCGGAAGTCAGGTGAACTAGCCTCAGAGGGTGCACCTCTGCCAGCCAGGGAACAAAGTATCAGATAGATAGTGACTGCGTAGCTCACAACCCGAGGCCAAGAACAGTTAGTTTTGTGGCTGCGACGGCGAAGCTTCAGGGGGGGGTACGACGTGCATGAGGAACCCGAACTTGTACGTGCCCCTCCAATAGTCTATCAACCCACTAACGCCAAATCCGTTGTAGTCTTGTGCAAAGACAGATATTCGCCCGCAACTGTCTATGAGCCCCTGTACTCGAGCCTGGCGGAAGAGGTACTCCCAACCCTGCACACAATCGCATCGCAAGACCCAACGAGGTCTACTCCACAAGTCTACACAGTCACCATTCTCTTTTGGATGAATGCGTGCACACAATCGCATCGCAAGACCCAACGAGGTCTACCCCACAAGTCTACACAGTCAGCATTCTCTTTTGGATGAATGCGTGCGGGAGTGTACCACTCTCAACGCCGACTCAGTTTCTGGGTGGCTATATTCGAACTCCGACGCCATGGAGAGCCTGTCTGTAACCTGAAAGCAAGCCTCAATCTACTCATCGCGCAATGTAGCAGTTGCGCGTTCTTGTGAAAGAAATAACCCAGTCGAATGGGTGTTATTGGCTGGGTGCACTAGCTTTTAAAAATGTTTAGATCAACAGAACTACATTCCCGCAGCTGTCGAGAAGTTCACACATGGATCATCAATTCAGGAAGAAACTATCAATACGAGTATCCTCTAAACGCCAATATCGGCTGGGCTTTGTTCAAAGTGCACTCATCCGTCGTAGCCGTACCTTTCTGGCATACTGCACTTTGCAGGTGTGCGTAAGCTTTGTAAGACCCGCAGGAGACTTGAAATCTGGCTGTTGACTCAGTTGACCTGCAAATATTGCATGGGAATAGCACAGTAAAGTCACGAACCGACAGATATCGCAGCCGTATCATTCAAACCCTCACTCACAATGCTACCCAGTTTTCAACCATGTTGAAGTCCAGCCTGTAGTCTAGGCACAAAGCAACTTACATGAGACAACCGACTGTTTGTCAAGGTTGTAACGGCCCCCCACAGCCAACATCGAGGCACCATTGGCACCCTGTGACGCACAGCAAAACAGGGATCGTTTTAGATGAGGCACAAGAAAGCCTGGAACTGCACCAGGCTCTCGCGAAGAAAGAAACTGCAGACTCTTCAAACATGAAGACTAAAACCCTTGAGTTGTGAGTTATTTGCAGCGGTCAACTTGCCACGTAAGTTATTTCGCAGCCGGCCTGCAGCCTTGGAGTCAGTACTTGAGAAAACATTCCGTCCAAAATCCAACAGGCTGCATTGGCACACACACTGTAAGCTTCCCCGTATCCCTCACGAACTGCGCGATAATTTGAGAAATCTGTTTTCCTGGTTGTAAAGAAAAGAGCTACCAAGCGACTGCTGCAGGTGACTTTCGTATTCTGAGCTCTTCGCGTACACTGCCAGGCGACCTTCAAAGACGAGGCCCAGTCCCGGCCTGTATTATCGAGGGAAATTTCATAAAAATTCCGCTGCTCGTCTTTGAGAGACGAGTTGAAGTTCAATTTGAGGTCTGCACTCTGGCAGAGAGTCTTTATAAGTCTGGACAGTCAAAAGCCACGATCCAAACGTGCGTAGCGCATGCTACTGAATGAAAACTTGGCCTTAAATCAGTATGAATGGCATTGGAATAAATCATTCATCTGCGCGATTCTGAGTGCTGATGTATGTATATTTGGCACGACATTGGCTACGACCGGCTCACAAATAAGTTCTGCCTGTGCCTGAAACGGCAATAGAACACCCTTTCTTAGTTCCGCGCCATCTCACCTGCCTTGAAGCGATCCATCCGTGCCAAGCTTTGCCATTGCAAAAAAATGCGGCGGCGGTGGCTGGGCGTTCTCGCCCTGGCTTGGATCTGGGGGGGGCGAGATTGCCACCGTTGGGCCAAACTGATACGAGTACCCAGACTCACGTAGCTGGGTCCCAAGGCAGAAGCTGTGGCACGTTTGGAGGTACTTATTTACCTGGATCACCAAGGAACAGTAACATATTCACCAGCCCTTCCAAGTCTTTCGTGCCACACCAGTGGCAACCTTTCGAAGAGAAGCTGCGGGAAAAGCAGCTGGAGGCAGCTACTTACCTGTTTTGCACCTTCCAAACGGAACCCATCAAAAGTGTCTTGACCGGAGATGTTCATCCATTCTCGAGAAAAATGCTCAAAGGGTATTGGCTGCGTGGGTCTGCGGTATTGGACCGATGCACAAGCAGCAATGCATTGTGCCATGAATTCCAGCATATATCCAGCAATATGTGGCAGTGCGTTTTATTTTCATGAATTCAAAGTGGAAATATTTGCGCCCAGAAGAAGGGACGCTCGTTGAAGTACGCAGTGCGAGTACGCAGTGCGAGAACACTGTGCTGGGCTTCAGCAGAAAGCCAGAGGGAACAAAGTGTATACTGACTGTGGCTTCTTTGGAGGCTCTGGTGTCTGCTCATTTTCTCTTGCCAGAGTATCTAAACGAGCCTTTTCTCTTTTGTCCACAGCGGCCGGAGCGTCGCTGGAAGCTGATTGCGACTCCTTCGAGCCACCAAAGAAGCCCAGGCCTGGGACCCCCAAGAATCCACTGCTTTTCTCTGAACAGCGGGCAACTGCAGGCGAATCATCCTTCCCTACAGAGACCGATGACGCACATCTTGAACGACCACCCCGGACTGACTCTCCCCGTCGCTGGCGGCACCCGTCGGCACGCTGGTCGCCGCGCCGCAAGAAATCAAAGAAGGGCATTGTCGGAAGAAGAGAGAGAGACGGGTTATATATTCTGCCTATTATTCGTCTTTCGCTAATCTTACGAGCCGCGTCAGCCCCGTTACTCGTGGGGCGGTCGATGGGGCCCAGCATGCATGCATCGAAATACACACTCGGCCGTGCTTGTTAGCGGGAAAAGCGGTTTCTCGTATCTTTCTTAAGCAGGCTGCACGGCCTAAAGCCTGTAACAATGTCACACTGGGGCGCATAGATGCAATGAGCGGATCAGGGCCCCATGACAGTTCCATGAGTGCGGGTATGGCGGAAGCGTCCAACTCCGTTGAGTGATCAATACTTCCTCCACTCCCTTTAGAGCATTTAGCACTTTCGAAAGATATCTAAGAAGAGCATGGCCTTTTGTTTTCCCTTCACATGCGATCTGTGCCCGTGCCCGCTGAAGACGCCTGGAGAAAGGGGTGTTCTCCAAGTTCCTTTGGAGACTCTGAGCTTCTGTTTCTAGTTTTGCGCTAATGCATTTTCCTTCCTAAGGCCTCCCAATCGCCCTTTCATCTTTTGGGTAAACTCAGAGAGCATCCCTTACTTCATTGCTTCCTGGTACGCATGTCGTATCGGTGGTCAAACACCACTATAGACTACGTATCTTCCCTCATTTTCCTCCTGCTCGCACATGTTCACGTACGCTATAAGCTTTGTAATTTCCATTATTGTTCTGCTCTTACACATTCACTCGGCTGTAGTTATTGAATCACCCACTTCTGTTTCGCCGTCGCACCTTAAAGTGCTCTGAGTGTGTGCGAAGCGGCTCTCGCCTTTCATTCCTTGGGGTCCAAGCTGCTCCTTAACATCGTTTAGGACGAGCTGTTTCATTGAAATTTAATGGTCTTTTGCGTAATGCTACTTGTTTCATTTTTCAACTGCTCTCGTCATGTAATGACTACGTCAGCTTTCTCGTCGAGCTCTGCACGCAGCTGCAACAGAATACCTCTCCTTAAGCAGCAATAGTCGTACTCACGCAGGAGCAGCTTGCCTCTTCTCAATTATTTTCTTGGTTTTATTATGTGAAGCGTGTTATATTCTTGGTTTTATTATGTGAAGCATGTTATATTGGCCAATGAAGACGGATAACAGCCCCAGCGAGGCAAGCGACAACAGCATTTCACTTAATTAACTATGGATGAGTAGGTGGATATCAGCAATGCAGTGGCACGAAGAATCCACTTCGCGACAAAACATCTGTTTCGGCTGGCTATTCACTCAAAAGCGGAGCAAGCATTTCGTGTGTAAATTGCAAGCAACGTTTCCTCTCGGAGAAGTTGTGAAAAGCTACTCCCGTAAATGGAGGGTCTCGTAAAGCTCTGCCGTTGGTTGGTAGTTTGTAAATAGAATTCAGGGAGCTGATGAGGGTAACGTAGCAACAGAGAACATGTTCACGGACCTAGTCTGATAGAATATGCCCAACCGTGAGCGATAATCATTAGCAGTAGTTCTAGTCTGATAGAATATGCCCAACCGTAAGCGATAATCATTAGCAGTAGGGCAGCAAAAGAGAAGGAAATTTTCTTTTTCAAGGGGCCCTCAGAAAACAGTATCAAGCGGGCCAGGAGAGCTGTTTGAAGCGTCACAATGATTTAGTATTCCTACCGGAGCTCCCGTAAGAGAAGCTGGAAGCTGCGGTTGAAGTAAAATTGATTACTTCTTCCAAAGAAGGCGCAGCGGATACATGCTCCATAAAATTGTTTTGGCCCTCAGTTTAGACAATTTTCAGCGCAAAATATACTATTGTTGTCACTCCTCATTGCTGCAGCTCAGTTCCCACATATTCTACTCCCGAGCACCCTTCTGCCCAGACATCAAATGCCAGCGTAGGGGGATTTGCCAATCGGCGCACCTTGGTGCACTTGCTCCCGCATAACTGTTGGTATGTTGGTATACAACAAGCGGCTAACTGCTGTCGGTGCTGTCGTGTGGCACTCTTGAAACTCATTTTCTGGTATCCCCCGCAGACTAGTCGGCATGTGCCGAGGTAGGTAGCCGCTGGCTTTCGTATACATGCCTCTGCAGGTTCCCCGTTATTTGATTCCATGCCAGTTTTTTTCTTCTGCCTAGTCGGTTTGATTTTGGAAAGTTCATGGAGCTGCTGACTCCACAAACACTGTTTACACAACCATACCTTTGTCTGGCTCTCGCGTGCGGTTGTGGACGGCACACCAGACGCTCCTCGAGGTGGAACGAATCATTGCAAAATCATCGTAGAACGAACTGCATTACACAGATATCACAGAAACTAGGCCCTTCACCCACCTAAAATTGAAGGTTTACCTAGACAATACTGCCACAGCATGGCCCCCGGGAAGCTTCAGCGTAAGCGGCTTTGCACCTTCTGGTGGTGCTGCCTAGGCACTGGAATACCAGCTCGCGCGGTGCTTATTGCCGCACTCACCTGCCTTTCGCTTCCTTCCTGCCTCAAAGGTACGATTCATACTTTAAACGGCACATAATCTGCAAACTGCTTATGTTCTAGGAGTGCCGCATGCAGCACTAACAGCAAGCGGCCTCAATCTTACGGCTTAGTATAAGAACTACTCTTCATGCTCCTGTGGGTTTGCACTCAGTTCTGAGCAACAGAAACGCCAACGCGAGACACAGTCCTCAAGTCACGCTGTACTTCTTTTGTCTTTCTAGTGAGCTACAGATATTTCCTGTGTAGGATTCCTAGGCGCCAGGTCACACTAACATAGCAAAGCATGGAGCATCAGAGGTCCTAAGGGCAGATTTCATGGGTAAAGCTCTGTAGAGCCTACTTACGATAAGCGCAGCCTGAACCACGGGGGCCCACGCTAAATCTTTGGTAGCTGAAAAACCTAAATTTCTCTTTTGGACCTAAGAAATGCCGCGACAATATTATTTATCTGATGTAGGCATGACAGTAGTGAGGCCCCTCGCCTGCATGTGCTACTCCCAAAACATAAATAGTTGCAAACTATATTCCGTTCGAAGTGTGGAGTGTAGCTTTGAGACGCAAAAGTAAACGAAAAGCAACTGAGAGCAAATGTAGGCGCCGCGGCAGGAGAAGGGCGAGACCAACATGCCGGCTTCTGGACCCCGCCAGCGATCTCTCTTTTGTCTAACTTTTTCCAGGCAATGTCAGATTGTCGATGCGTGACAAAATTCGGCGTAGGACAAAATAGAACGAAAACGAGGAGAACTAGAAGGTTTCCTTCAGGGTGAAAAAGGTGATCCGGATCATGTAGAAAGGAGCACAGCACCACACTCGAATATTGAATGGACATACATCCGCTAACTTTTGCTCAGGCCATCGAAAAAACAACAAAGGTTAGAGCACGGTTAGGGCACCCCATTTTCGTTGTCAACCGGTCCGTTGTTGCCATCGCCGCTGCATTGGCTGTTCCTTAGCTTCAGCTTTCTCCCACTGGCCGTTGCCTATGCCACTTTGATTTCCCGAAAAAATCAATCTAAAAACATATACGTTCCTTCGCTGTCTATTGGAATTTGGCGCCCCATATAGCCTATAATCATGTGGTTGTATGGCACGCGCAAAACTCAAACGAAGCTCCCGCTTGAGACACAGTACTGGTTTTTAATAAAAAGGGACTCCATAAGTTAAACTGTAGAGTCGAGATGGAAACAACGTTTTCTATGAAATCTATTCAGAAGAGAATTTTACAAAAAAAAACTAATTGATCTTTTATTTTTTAAAATAGGAACAATTTGAACAGTAGTAGCTCGGGGAGCCCAGCTCCGTGTACAAGATGCTTCCGAAGAAATTTTAGGAGCGAGTGGGACAAATTCTACACAGAAAGACAATAAATACAAAGTTTTCAACTTGGTACTTCACTTAAAAGTACTGCGCTCTGAAATGAACGCAGCATCTATGCCAACTGCCCGTTTAGCAGGGCACGCTGTTGCAAGCCACTCTACGGACTACCGGCTACGGCTGTTAATAAATCAGCCAGTTCGGATCTAAAGAAGGACTCTGCTCCAATAAAGGCACTATGGAAAAGAGAAGCCTTACCACGTCATTGTTCGGGCACCTCACTAACTGCACCGAACAGACGCACTGCAACTGCACCCAATAATGGCTTCATCGAGACTTTGCGCAGACACGCTCCTAAGAATTTCTGATATCAGGATTGATCAATTTAAGGCATACTGGAGCAAAGGTGGATAGTATCAGGTTACAACTTGCAAAAAACACAAAAGGTTACCGCTCTGGTGTGCCCCGTAGGCCGGCTCGTGCAGCTTTTCCAAGTGTCCAACTTTCCAGTCGGGCCGATTTAAATCAAAGAATGAGTAGTATTTGAAAGTATTACAACAGTAGGTATCATAAAAAATTTAGTGTAACGCAAAGTGCCCCATCAAGATAGCGGTTGGTGCCACCAGACAGCCAGGATGAAGGTACCGCGGGGCTGTATGCAGGAAGCACCCGCACCAGGGTGAGCAGGGTGGTTCAAGTGCCGCTTCTCCTTGATTTGATGTGAGAGGCATGTGATCTTCAAAATCATGAAATAATCAGACAGTTGTTGTGGAGCAGAGACGAGCAAGTCTCTCGTAAAGCAGCCCACCGGGCGCTCTGTGCACTGTAGCAGGCTTCTGCGCTTGCGTGTGGCGTGGCAGCACTTAGTGTGCAGGTGTCGGAGGGCATTCTTTAGGAGCCGTTGCAGAGAGTTTGGGTTGCTTACACGGTTTCTAGGCATAACATAAACATAGTTAAGCACCAGATTTGTTGAACAGATGAGGGATGGATTCAGAGGCCGGGGCAGGGGCCGCGGTGGCGGAGGCTGGCGGGGCAGCCAGCGCGCAACAATTGCCGAATCGCATGAACAGCAGTGGAAAAGTGGCCTTGGGTTAGTCCCCGGGCAAGAGTCGCGTCACTTTAACCCGCGAGAGGCCCGCGCAAGGCCCGAGAGAGAGGCCGAGCCGCCGCACGGGTCTGTGCCTATGCATTCCACAGCGCCGCACAGGCGCCGCCACCAAGGCCAGGGCCTCCGTAAGGAACGCGCAGCCCCGTACGAGGCCCGGGCTGGCCTGCTGCCTCACGGGGTGCCCCCGGGGGCCGCGAGAGTGCCGCCTCTGGGCCTGGGGGGGAGGGTGGGGGCTATGGAGGTGGTGGACGGGCAGCTGGCTTGTGCAGCGCCGCTGCAGGGCTGCAGCATGCCTGCTGTCTGCTGCAGCGTCTACGCAGACCAGATAATTGACTACTACACTGGCAGAATTTGCCCCAGGCGCTTCTGTGTAGCTTACAATGAAGTGTGTAAGCTCGTGCGCTTGCCCGAGGCGCCTGCTGCGCCCCCGCAGCAGCTCCCCCCCGCAGCGCTTCGCGGGGTCGAGGAGAGGGTCCCCGAGGGGGGCCCCCCGGGGGCCCGCTCCAACGGGGCCCTCCCGGGGGCTGCAGCTCTCGAGGCGGAAGAAATGAGTGAAGTATCGCAAGTTGAGGAGGGGGAAGTTGATGAGGAGGGCCCCGCGCTCCAGGCGCTGCAGCAAGCTTCCCTGGGCCAGCTGCAGGGCTTACCTGCGGCTTTCCCGCCGCAGGCTGCTGCTGCTGCTGCTGCTGCTGTGGGCAAGCCGGCGCCCGCGCTGACGGCTGCTGCAGATCCCGCGCAGCACGTTGCGCAGGGGCCACAACCGGCTTCGCCCCCGTTTCAGCAGCAGCAGCAGCAGCCGCCGGCAGCAGCGCCTAGCACCGTCCGGCGGGACCCCAGGTTGGCCGCGAGGGCGCGGGCTGAAACTAGTGCGCAGCGGCAGCAGCAGCAGCAGCAGCAGGAGGCAGCAGCACAGCCGCTATCGGCGGAAGCCACCGAGGCGCCGCAGCCGCAGCCTGAGCCGCAGGAGCCCCAAGAGAGCCCCTGCCAGCAGCCGCAGCAGCAGCAGCAGCAGGCGAAGTGGGACCCTAGCGTGCTGCCGCCGCAGCTGCGGCGGCAGCCGCTGCTGTCGGGGAAGCTGCCGCTGCTGCTGGACCTCGACAACACGCTGCTGCATGCACAAGCCGTGGGAGTGGCTGGCTACAACATAGCCCTTGAAGACTGGCTCGACGAAGACGGGCTGCCGGAAGTGTACAAGTTCGAATTGCCCTGCAACAGGAAAGTATACTACTTGAAGCTGCGGCCGGGACTGCGGCGCTTTCTGAAAGCTCTGGCCCCCGTTTTTGAACTTAGCATTTACACGAATGCGACTCAGGAGTACGCGGACCTGGTGGTGGCCATTCTGGATCCCGACAGGTCTCTTTTCGGCGACCGGTAGGTGTTTGCTGCTGTGCTGCTGCTGCTGCTGCTGCTGCTGCTTAGCTAGAGGGGAGCGCTGGTGCGTGCACGGCGTAGCGGGAACAAAGGATGCATGCGGCGTCCGCCACTTGAAATGCTAGCGGAACCTGTATAAGCTGTGTAGTGAACTCGGCCAACTTCAACTCAACTCCGCCTCTGACTCTCTGAAAAAAGCCTCTCGCCGTCCTCCAGGTGTTTCGTAAGAATTGAATTTCGCCAAGTGCCAAAGTGCTTTCCATGTGGCAGTGCCCCGCCCGCCGGCGACGCCCTTTAGAAACAGCACCGGTTCGTGGCCACGAGTTTCGCTGCAGCGGCACAAAAAGACGCATGCATGCGACGCACGCATGCAACCCATGCATGCGAAGCATGCATGCGTTCACTGTGCACGAACTGTGAGACGGCGGCCGAGGGGTTGCAGTGAAACTGGCGTGATCGCCGCAGCGGGGTTGGGTTTATTCCAATAGCCTTTCCGCGAGCTGTGCGCGCTGCGCAGTCTCGTTTCAGCCAGCTGTTCATGCTTTCTGAAATGCACTTGAGGGGAATCGCAAGGGATGGGCCAGTGGTAGCCGCCTACTGTTGCTGTCGCCTGGCAGTAATGCTGTTTCTGTGCCGCGTGTGAAAATGCCTGTAGCAGCGACTGTGGCTCGACTGCGAGAAGCCGCAGGGCTTTACAAATCGAAAACGCCGCATGCGTTTGCACGGGGAAATGCCTGGCTTGCCGTAGCGAGGCCAGCTCCCCGCGTTCCCGTTAGCTGCAGCGGCAAAGGGCTGCTACATGCAAAAGGTAGCTACGGGCTTTAGCTCGTGAAGCGCAACGCAGCAAACCACAGCAGCAGGGCACGCATGCAAACACGCCGATGATCAGCGAACTAAGCAGCAACAGGGCGCGATGCTGAAGGACAGCACTGCCACGGGAGAGTCTGCAATGAATTGAATTGCGCTCGCGTCTTGCTGTGATATCCGTTGTCTTTGTTCCACGGTTCAGTCTGTGTCGGCCTAGCGGGGCTGTGTGGTTGGTGGCAGTGCATTTCCAGTTGCAGAGAATGATTCCAGTCTCATCGCTTGTGAAAACCCTGTCGGCCTGCACACACAAGGCTCGCGTGCAGCGTCGCTGCGAGGGGTTGGACGCGTGCCGTGCACAGGCCTTAGTTGCTGCTTCTTCGGCGGTTCGAGACCTTGGCCGCAGGCTGTCTTGGATTTTGCTGCTGCTGCTGCCGCAGCTGCAGCAGCAGCGCGAGCCCGTAGCAGTTCCTAGCAGGTCTTTCGCAGCGTTGCAGAGCCTGCAGAAAGCACTGTGACCTCTTGCATGCGGCTAGTGAACGTTGCATGGGAGGCGCAGGGGCCTCGGGTGACAGTGGCAAATCTTCTTGAGCTTCTTGGACTTCTCCGTGGAATGCAAGTGCTGTGTTGCTCTGAATTGCCATAAAGGCGGCGAGGCAGCTGCGGCAATTGCCGCTCGCTGCAGCAGAGGTTACAGCAGTATTTATTTGCACGGCAAAGGGGTCTCAATTGCGCAGTGCCTTGCGAGCAGCGGCGTCTGGGGAAACACTTAGGAGCAGCAGAGACACTTCGGATCAAAGGCTGCTGCTGCGGAGCGGCGCGCTTGTGCAGCAGCGCCAACTTGAAGATGGGGAGGAACTGGTGTCTGACGAAGAGCAGCTGACCTTAATGCGCAATGGCCTTGTGTTTATTTGCGTTCCCAATTGCAAGTTGCGCGCGGCCTTAGCATTTCTGCTGCTTCTGGCTCGCCAAATATATCATGCAAAGGGAGTTGTTCAATTGTTGCCTTCAATTTAATGGCGACGGTGGAGGGCCATTGGCCTGCGGGCAGATGTATTTGCTGTTATTGCTGAGGCTGAACGCTGGGCAGTGTATGCAGCAGCTGCTGCTGTGCATTTGTTTTCGCTGCTTTTGTGGAGGCAGCTCAGCTCGTTGCGGGCCGCCTTTGTCTGCATTAGCTTTTCTTAAAAGTGGCATTTTGTGGCGGCAGTGTCTGGCTGCGGACGCGCATGCAGTGCAGCTGTTTGCTGTTTGCACAAGTGCAAATGCCGCGGGGCCTCTGCATAAAGGCCTGTGCTTGCCTGTGGGTGCTTGTTCTGCAGCATTGTTGCGCGGGAGTCGTCGGGGAGAGGAGAACAGACGGAAAACAAAACAGTGCGGTGTCTGTACGGGGACCTGGACCGCCGGTGTGTTGTTGCATTTGATGACCGGCAGAACATTTGGACGGATCTTCCCGTTTCGCACGTGGTGAAGGCGCAGCACTACGATTTCTTTGACTCGTCGAGGCCTGAGTTGCTAGCCCACTACCCTCACTTGCCCTTAGAGGAAACATTAGCCGCAATAGCTGAGAACCCGAGGCAAAGGGCCACGGCTCTAGACAGGCCTTCACCGGTACCGGCTGCAATGAAACATTTGAACAGACCTTATGACTGGGACAGACACATGCAGCACATGATTAATATATTCCTAAAGGTCCACCAGGAATTCTTCAAGGATCCTTGGAACGCCAAGTGAGAAAACGAAAAGCGGCGTCTAGCTGCATAGCTGCTTGCCCATAAGGCAGCATTACCCGCAACGAACAGCTTCTGCTGTACTCTTCCTGCTTCGCTTAAGGAGTAGCAGTTTGGCGTCGCCTGTAAAGGCCTGCGGGCGAGTTGAGGAAACTTTGCTGCTTGCCGGCCCTTGTGTGCGTGTGGGAAACGGCTCCATCTGTCTGAAACGCAGGTGTTGTTGTGTGGTTGCGGTTTCCTGTGGCTCTCAGCGTTGGCACAATTATAAGCGGCTTTCAGTCACGCGTGCTAGCCGGTGTTGGCTTGTTCCTGACAGGCTACAGGAAGTCCTTTGCACCCGGCAGTCTGGTAGCTGACTGTGAAGAGAGGCAAGCCGAGCTGGCGCAGCGTTTGGGGGCTACAGTGTACAGACGCTTCGACGAGCCCGGCGTGACCCATGTGATGGCAGGAAAGAGCAACACTAATAACATGCTGGCACTGAAGTGGGTCTTGGCGCGAGGGCGCGGCAGCGAGAGCTGTTTGGGTAGCAAGTAGTGTTCAGATCTGCAGCGCTGGCTGAGTTGCAAGTGGTGCATTAGAATGCATTTTTGTGGTCGTGTGTTGGTAGGGAAAGGTCGTTTCAACACTTGAAGAAGGTGCACACCTTGTGGCTGTTCGCGTGCGAGTCGATGTGGGCCAAAGCCCCAGAGTCGTGCTTTGATGCGGATGCTCTTTGTGCCTTGTACGACAACCAGCCACCCTGTGCACCCTTCAAGGACCACTGGATGCACTTGGCAGAGTTCGTGCCGCCGCCTGCAGTGGCGCCTGCGCAGCCTCTGCCTCTGCAAGACAGGCTGCCAGTAAGGGAGTTTCTAGGCACAGGCCCGTACAGTGACGGCGCCAGTCTGATCTCGCCATTCGAAGAAACCATATTTCTCTGGAGGCCAGAGAAGCAGCCCATTCGGCAGCTGTATTCCAAGGCCTCCACTCAGCACAGCCCACCGACACTTGCAGCCGGCTCGCCACACCCGCAGCAGCAGCTGCAGCAGCAGCTGCTGCCCCTGCGGCCAGAAGGCCAGAACGTGGGCCAGGGACGAGAAGAAATGACAGCCCGAAGCGGTCGGCAAGAGGCAGAGGTAATGCCCTTCTGCAACTTTCAGGTGTATGCCGTGTGACCGTAAGCAAGACACATCGAACGAGAAAGAACCCCTGTTGCATGTCACTGGGGACGGCGCCCGAGCCGCCATTCGTGGGGCCTCAGAAGGGTAGCTTTGACAGCACTTAGGGCTGAGTTACGGCTCTGCAAATCTGCACGGGCCCCGGCGGAGGCCCCCAGCCACGGGCGGGGCCCCCGGGGCCGGTGTTGCTAAGGAGCGCGCCAGAAACCTAGCGTTTTTTTGTTGGCTGTAGTGCACGACATCGCCTAGAACACGAGGGCTTGCGGGGCGCAGCGAAAGCAGGGCAGAACGGGCGAGCATGCGCCTTTGCGTGCTTATGCGATTTGTTGGACCGCCGGCTTGGCTGGTGGGGCTGCGGCGAAACGGCGGCGGCGGCGCGTCAGTGTGCGCTAGGAGCGTGGCTGCCTGTTAATTTTTATACGAATAAGTGTGTTCTTCCCGAGCGGCGGAGCTCGGGCAAGCCCAGAGCACGTGGCTTATTCATTGCCCAATGACCCTCAGGGGCAGGCTGCTGGAGACTGAGGGGAGGCGTATTTACTCTATTCTTGTGTCACTTGGCTCTAATGTGTTTATTGATGCTGGAAATTGAGGCCAAGGCGAGAAAGTCACGGGGCTTCCGCTGCGGCGACCCGTAGCGAGATGGTCTGGTCTGCTGCGGAGAGTTGCACAGTCATGGTGAAGTAGATGTTTGCTGCTGGTGGCTGCTGCGCATTTTCTTGGCGTAAAATGCGTAGATTTCTCTGCGGAGTTGCCGACTCAACGCTGAAAAATAATGCAAAAGTGCCTTGGGCTGGAAATTAGATCTCCTTGGATTCGGGCGCGTGTCCGGGAGGCGGCGGTGCCACAGAGCGGAGGCATCTGTGGCAGCAGGGTGAAACTGCGAGCTCGCAATTCTGCCACGGTTAAAACTTGTATATAAATTCACAATAAGCAATAAGCGCTAAAATTGAAAAGAACAGAGAGAAGCAGCGCCCCCTACTGCTGCATCTCCGGGCCTCGCTCACTCTGTTTCCCCGTAGCGGGCGCCCGGGAGTCGTGGTAAGCTGTTGGCGCCTAGATCGCGCGACAGACAAGTCAAGTAGGCCACTAAACTTAATTATCTTCAATTGTCTAAACACTACTCTACAGCTCAGCCTAAAGAACAACAGCAAATCGAGCGAGTCAGCTGCGCCTCCTCGCTGCACTCAGTGGTCCGTGACATTTCAATATGAAACGTGCGGCCCACGATGTTGCGAGACTCCCTTCCACATTTTAACAAGTGTAAATAAAATATTAGTTACAGCACGTATGGAATAACCGCGCGGCGGTTCTCTGGGTAGTTCCCTGCGAATCGGGTTTTGTACCACTTGTGCGTTTGGACTCCGCGGCGTCCGAGGAACAAAAGAGTGAAGACAGCGAAGGACAAGGCAACTACAGAATTGCACATTATTGCGAAACCGAACCATTCGCAGATTTCTCCCCAGTAGTTCGCACAAGAAACCTGCTTGAACCACCCCCACCGCGGGATCTTGTATGCGGTGAGGCCTGCGCCGTGTGGGTGGGCGTTGTACTTGAAAGTAACGAAGTTATCTCCGTCCTTTTTGGCCGCAATGCGTGAAGACCTTCTCAAAGTGACAATTCCTTCGTTGTTTGCGGGGGAAGCGGCTGCGCCGTGCGGCGCCGCGACCTCCTGCGCACGCACTGTTTTCAGCTGCAGCAGGTGCTCATCTGCGAGGATGTTCACAGCCATTCCATAAACGAAAATAACGAGTCCCACTGCGAAACGCAGCAGCGCCAGCGTGTCCCACAGGCTGGTCTTCTGCAGCAGCTCCAAATCGCTGTCTTCCTGCGGCGCCCAGTTGGGAAACAGGTACCGCAGGCCCCGCATTTCCCTCGCGTAGCTGAAGTAGCAGCCGCTGAGGCTCTGCGCCAGTCCGTTTGCGAAACAAAACATAAAAGCTGACAACGGAAGCAGCAGAGGCACTGTATCCCGCCGGCGGCACTCTGGAAAGCGGTAGTGCCGCAGCGAGTAGATGAACACCCGGTGCAAGTAGTGCACCGTGAAAGCCGCCACAACGATCAAATTAAGCAGCTTTCCTGCACAAAAAAGCCTCGAAAACAGTCCTCTAGAGCATATAAGCAAAGCGTATGGGCGTGGGGCGCAGCAGCAGCAACTTGCCGCAGCAACTTTGCTTGCTGCTGAACCCGCTAGAGCCCTTCGCAGCAGCCAACGCCCACAGCCGCTGCTGCTGCTGCTAGACCCACCGTGGCAAAACTGAGACCACAGAAGCACAGCAGCAGGTATAAGTGCAGAAGGCAATTCCTGCAGCATCCACGCTGCCCAGGTGGGCACCAGCGGGCCCCACTGGGGGCTCGTGCGGCTTCGAAACCTTCCCCAAGGGAGCCTGCATGCAGAATATATATCATAATGCATTACTAGTATTAAAGCGGGCTCAGACAGGAAGATAAAAGGGCCGAGAAAGGAGAAAGAAGTGCCGGATCTAGCCGGTAAAACCCAGCTACAGGCGCCGTGGCGTGCTTGAACTGCTGCTGCGAAACTGCTTCTTCTAGCAGTTTCTCACGGGTTTTCGCCGGCGAAAATGTTATACAAAATCCCCAAGACGATCTGCCCGATGGCCACTCCCCAAATGAGCGCGTGCCACATGTTGGCTCCTTCCTGGAGCTCAAATGGGAGCCCCGAGGGCCCCAGCGACAGCAGCTGCCCCATATTAGACTTTTCTCTGGCTAGAGAAGCGGCGGAAGCTGCCACTGAAGGTCTATAAGCAGAAGCTACCTAGAAGAATCGCCTAGGTGGGCTGAAACTCTGCAGCGGCGATCATAGGATGGGGCTCCGGACATACGTTTCCTCGGGAGTCCAGTGGTCACTGGGAAGCAGAAGGAAGGGGATTTCTCAGCAGTTTCGCAATTCATAGAAATGCACAGATGCTTCTGCTCCGCGTGCACAACTCCCTCCTTTGCAAGTTTTTAATTCAAGTCGGGGAACCTTCTGCACACCACCGTCAGCAGCTGTTCTTGAACCTGCCGCGTGTTGTTCAGTCCAGTAAATCCTTTTGCGTCTTTGCATTCCTAAGAAGTCCACTAATGTTCTGAAAATTACCTAATTGGAAAACTGAAGACGCCTGAGGCCGCTGCGCTTCCCTATGTTCGGTTTCCCGTGGCGGCTACCAGTGGCCGCGGCCCACCATGAAGCGACCCGAACAATGTACAGCAATGAGATAAGAGCATAGAGATTGGCATTTATGCAAAAGATAACTCCTGAAGACCTTTTTAATGGAGATCTTTCAAAGGCTCCTCAGTTGGCTCAGCGCTTCCCTCCGATTTCACAGCGCAGCAGCACCACTGGCGCCTCCGGGCTCCGGCAACGTGTCTCAACGGTGCATGCGCGCGGCCCAAATGAAAAGATTCTTTTCAAAATATTATTTTTGAAAGTGTAATTTGATCCAGTTGAAACAAAGGATCTCATGCGACGAGCAGTTGCGGCCCGGCCGAGCCCTTCACTTCCAGGTGACCCTGGCAGCTGCGGCAGCTCCGCAGTCAACGGGCGGCTCAGGTTCCAAACTAGTCTGCACGAAGACTTAATTTTTAATCATTTGGCAAACTTAAAGAAAAATCGGGAAAAAGGACTTTTTCTTTTCTGCAGCGGCTGCACTGGGCTGCTTGCTCTCCGCCCGCGCAGTAGTACAGCAAGCACTTAGCGCTCAACTGCGAGCTCAAACAGCAAGCTTTCCCACTCATCTCCAAACTCTAATTTTTAAATATTATCTTTTGTTTTTATAGCACCTCCGATCCCTTCTCTAATGCCATTTGGGGGAAAGAACTGCAGCAGCAGCTTTCAACTCCAGGCTGCGGTGCAGCACTTCGTCTTTCTATATTTGCAAGAGCTGTGCGTGAGCTAGCTACAGCCAACCCATGCTCCTATGCGATGCCAAAGCTCAACCCCCCTGGCTAGCTAGCTGGCTAGCCAGCTGGCTAGCCAGGGGTTGCCGCTGGGCTGCTGCTCAGCCAGTGACTGCAGAGTTTGAACTCTGCAGCATGGCAGGCAGCAGCGCAGCAGCACAGCAGCGCAGCAGCAGAGCGACGCAGCAGCAACTGAAGGCCGAAGGCGAACGGCCTAATGCGTTAAGCCAAGAGACTTGCAGCAGCAAAGCGTCTTCTTGCTGCTGCCTCGAGAGGCGCCGTGCGCAGCTGCTGCAGCCCAAGATGCGCTGCTGCAGCAAAAAGTGCGCTGCTGCGGCACAAACTGGGCTGCTGCAGCAGCCCCCCGCCCCCGGCGCAGAGGGCCAACAGCTGCAGGCGCTTCAAACTCGCGCAGAAGCAGCAAGGAGAAGCAGCAACAGCAGCAGTTGCTGCTGCTGTTGCTCGTGCGCTGCAGGCGCCCCTTGCTTCGCTGTGCCTCTTCATCTCTAGGGGCTGCCTCTGAGCCAGTGGCTAGTTGGGCTAGCTAGCTGCAAATTCAGTTTCGTGCTGCAGCAGCAAAAGCCGAGTCCCGCTGGTGCTTTAGTTCTATTTCGTTCGAGCCTACTTTTGCTGCTGCTGCTGCTGCTGCTGCTGCTACGTCGGACTAGCTGCTGCTGCTGGCTGCGTGTCCCTAGCAGCTGGAGACTGTAGGTGTTTTGGGGCATTTGGGGTGAACGTCCACCGGAGCTGCTGTTTCATTCTATTAAGAGTAAATTTCCAGTTGATTTGGTTTGTTAGCCAGTTGGCTCTTGGGGCATTTCGCCTCGGAGCCTCTAGAAACACAAAGTGCACTGCTGCTGCTGCTGCTGCTGCAGCTGCTGCAGCGCGGCTGCTAGGTAGTTTCTGCGCGCTTGGCGGCCTAAGCCCCGCCGTCGCTGCGCCGCGCCGCCGCCGCCGCCGCCGCCGCAGCAGCAGCAGCAGCAGCAGCAGCAGCGGGTGTGGGCGTGGCTGGGGCGCGTGTCTGGAGTTGCGCGGGTGTCTGTACAGCGCGTGGGGTGTCTGTCGAGCGCGGGGGGTGTCTAGGGAGCTGGCTGTGGGGTGTGGGGTTCTCCATAGTAGTAGTTTTTGGCCAAGTAAAGAAGAGGAATGAAGCAGGCTTGGGGCGGCATTTTGAGGAGCAGTCTGGCAGCAGACCGTTTGAAGTTGTTCAAAGTCCTAAACACCCCACACGCCCCCTCGCAAGCCTTCTCCGCGTCCTCCCCCGGGGGGCCCCCCTGCGCCTGGGGGCCCCCCGGGGGAGGGGGGCCCCCCTGCTGCTGGCTGAAGTAGGAGCAGCACCAGGCGGCGAAGAGAGCAGCAGCGAGGATCCAGGGAAGCAGGACATCTTTGGGGGGGCTCTTGTAGTGGAATCTGTCTCTGCCGTACTTGGCAGCAACGAGGGTTTCTGCCGCCAAAATGAAGACAAAAAGAAAGACGTTGGGCCCCACGCCGCCGCCGCTGCTGCTGCTGCTGCTGCTGCTGCTGCGCTGGAGCTGGGCGTAGAACTCCGCGACCGCGGGGAAGGCCAGCAGCCCGAGGAGCAGCAGCCGGAGCGGGTTGACCCAGTGCGTGGCGTGCAGGTCCAGGGCCGTCATCAAGAAGAAAACATTGAGCTCCGCGAGCAAGGAGAGCCCGAGGAGCAGTCCCGTCATGGCCAAGTGCCGCGGAGTCCTAAAGAAGCTCCAGCGCACAGCGCCGCGGGAGGGCCCCCGCGGCCCGCCCCCGCCCTCCCGCCGCGGCGGGGGCCCCCCCACTTCCATGCTAGCTAGCTAGCTAGCTAGCTAGCTAGCTAGCTAGCTGGCTGCCTAGCACTTGACTTGCCAACAAATACGTGCTGGCTAGCTGCCTAGCAGCTAGCTAGCCACCATGTGCGTGCTAGCTAGCCAGCCGGCTAGCTAGCCGAGAGGCGGCTAGCTCCACACTCCAGCTAGCCAAAGGCTAGCGAAAGTGTCTCCAGCTATCTAGCTAGCTAGCCAGCTAGCTAGCTAGCTAGAGACACTAGCGCCGCAACTCGAGGGTCTACAATTTCAACAAGTCCTTGTCCAGGCTTCCGCGCCACTAATTAGCTGCCAATAACTACGCCTCCCAGCTAGCTAGCTGGCTCGCTAGCTAGCTACCTAGCTAGCTAGCTAGCTAGCTAGCTAGCT
>NW_013543423.1:346042-354457 GCF_000499545.2 Eimeria tenella
TCCCGCCGCGGCGGGGGGCCCCCCCCCGCGCAGGGGGCCCCCCCCGCGCCCGCGGCGAGCCAGTCGCGCGGCGCCGCGCGGGCGACGCGCAGCGCAGCCGCCGCCGCGAACATCCCCAGCAGGTTCGACAGAACCGCGTCCAGCACCACGCTGTCCCACCAGCACTCCTGGAACTCGGGCAGCAGCCAGTGCAGCGAAGCCTCTGCGGCCTCGAAAAGCAGGGAGAGCGCGAGGGCGCAGGGCCAGCTGCGGTAGAGGCTCATCTTGAGGAACCAGCCGAGGGCGTGGCTGGCGAACCAGGGCGAGCGCAGCTGGCGCAGCAGCGTGCTGCGGCGCAGCGAGCAGTCGAGGATGAGCGTGCCGGTGAAGACGTTGCCGCCGCTGCAGCAGCCGGGCAGCAGCAGCTGCAGCAGTTCGCGGCAGAGCCGCGCGGGCAGCGCCAGCAGCAGCAGCAGCAGCAGCAGGTAGCACGCGCCCGCGCCGTGCACCGCGCTCCACGCCAGCGCCTGCTGCGCCTGCGGCTGCTGCACCTGCGCCTGCTGCAGCAGGAAGGCGAGGTAGAGGCACAGCGGCAGCGCCGTCGAGCCCAGGCTCCGCAGCAGCAGCGCCCGCAGCTCCTGCTGCTGCGCCGCCGGCAGCGCCGCCACCGACAGCCCCTGCGCCGCCGGCCCCCAGCTCGCCAGCAGCGGCGGCAGCGCGCCCGCCAGCAGCAGCAGCAGCCCCGCCCCCGCCCCGACGCTCCCCAGCCCCCACCCCGGGGGGCCCCCTGCCCGCCCGCGGGGGGCCCCCGAGGCCCCCCCGCCCGACGCGGCCGCAGCGGCCGCCCCCTCCGCAGCAGCAGCGGCGGCCGCCGCCGCGGGGCGCCAGGCAGCGGCCCACAGACGCCCCCACGGCGACAGCGCCGCGGGGGCCCCGCCGGGCCCCCCCGTCGGCGCCTGCCCGCGGCTCACCCGCATTGAAGAGGGGCCCCCCGAGACACTCGCACTCCCCAAATGTTCCCAACTATGGAAATCGCTGCTGACTGGCGCCTTTAACAGCCACACACAGCTCCAGCGGCCCCGCGCCGCCGCCCGCTTGCGACTGCTGCACTGCCTGCCGAAACGGCCAGCGGGAGCTGCATGCTTTCTCTCCAACCCCCCGAGCTTTATGCTTTCAAACTTTCCCTTTTAATTCTTATTTCTCTCCAAAAGCCCTTTTTTCAACCCCGGTTCCACGCAAAAGAACCCCGACCCGCCGCGCAGCCAACGCCGCAACCCCTGTCGGCGCATGCGCCGGCTGTACCTACAGCTCGCAGCCCGCGCCCCAAACCCAAATTCTGCAACTCCCCCTCCACTTCATTTCTATTTCGATTTCTTTTCTTTTCCGCTTCCCTTTTTACTCCCCAACAACGCATTCACAAACAGACTCCGGCCCTCCCACTCAGAAACCAGCCAGCGGGCCACACCCAGAGCACCGCCAGCAGCAGCAGCAGCAGCCACGCGCCCTCGGGGGCCTCCCGCTGCTGCTGCGGCGCCCGCTCCCGCTGCAGCAGATGCTGCCGGGCTTTTTTTGCTTCCTTCTCAGCAGCAAAGCAGCAACACCTAAGCAGCAGCAGCACAGCAGCAGCACCCGGCAGCCCTGCTGCGCCTCCATCACCACAGCGGGGACGGCGAGCAGCACCAGACCGCCTCCGAAACTCTCTTGCTGCAGCTGCTTCCTAGCAGCAGCAGCGCCGCGACAATAACAGCTCCGAGAGGCTCTAAACTGCTATATTTCTGATGCTGCTGCTGCTGCTGCTGCTGGGGAACCCCTGGAGGGCCTCCTCAGCTGCCCTCAAAACTGCACTTTGCGGCACTTCGAGCTGCAGCTGCGCTGCAGCTGCTGCACAACAGAGCGGCCCTTAGTGGGGCCTTTTGCTGCAGAGGCAGCAGCAGATTCAATGAACAGCAGCAACAGCACACTAACAGAGCAGCAACCGCAGCAGCAGCAGCTCAAGTGAGCAGCGACACTACCAGTAACAGCAGCCAGACAGTAACAGCAGCAGCGTAACTCTAGGCAGAAACAGCAGCAGATTAACTAGGCAGAAACAGCAGCAGCAGCAGCAGCACAGGCTCAAGTAAGCAGCAGCAGCAGCAGCAGCAGCAGTGAAGCCCGCGCTGCTCAGCTCTAGAAATTAAACCTTAAAAGGTTTAAAATGAAACGGAAAAGAAATCCGAAATACCCTAAGAGCCGCTGCCCTGACAGCAACACTGCAACAAACACCTGCCCAAGCCCCCCAATAAATGCATGCATGCGAGTTGCATGCATGCACGCGCATGCATGCACGCGCATGCACGCAGTGTGGGGCTGCACTGCCCTAAAAGCCAAGGAGCAGCGGCAGCTCATTTGACCTCAGAGAACAAAATACAATAACCCGACGCGCTGCAGCAGCGCCACTATTGCATGCATGCATGCACGCGTGCATGCATGCATGCAGGCATGCAGTACCTTTGCATGCAAGGAGTCCCTAAGTAATTGACTTTTGAATTCTTTTCACTGGTTTGCAAAAGGCCTCTTTGGCCTCGCTGCCCCAGTGTCCCAGTGCCCCGGCCAGCGGGGCTGCACTAGCTTTTGAGAAATGGAGAAATGTTTGGGAAAGTATTTATTTATAAATGAAGAAATAAATAAATATAAATAATAAACAGTTGTGCACAAATGTATATGCATAAATGCATACAAATAACAAGGTCTAGTGTTGACTGCATGCGGACAAGACCTGCACAGACACCCCGAGGTGCGCAGACACCTCAGACACCTCGGGGTGTACAGACACCCCAGGGTGTCCGGCGCGCTGCGTTCTTCGTTCGGCGCCGCGCAGGGGCTCCTTGAAAGGAAATAAATGAAAATAATCCTTTAAATGTCAAATTAAAAGTCTTAAAGACGGGACAAACGCCTCAAATAGCCTCCATCTTCTTCAATTTGGTCCCAGGCAACGGCCCCGCGGGCGCCTGGGTGGCGCACGAGGCGCACGCCGTCCGGCTCCAGGTAGCTGCTGCTGCTGCTGCTGCTGCTGCTGCAGTCCCGCTGCTGCTGCTGCTGCTTCAGGATCAACGGGGTCCGGTCTTGGGCCCCCTCGTCCGACAAAAAACGAAAACCCTGAGACCCCTGCTGCTGCGCTTCAGCAGCTAAAGCCCTCGCCTCGTCTGCTGCATAAGTCTTTGCTGCTGCCAGCAGCGCAGCAGCACTCAGCAGCCACAGGCTGCAGCACCCAGCCACACAGCCAAACGAAACCCTAAACCCTAAACCCTAAAAGCGAAACCACGCCTAACCATCCGACAAAAACCCCCTACAGTTTAGGGATTTTGCGGTGGCTTTAAAGTCTGGCGAAAAAGAGAGTCTGGGTGCGAGGGTTTAGGGTTTAGGGTTTAGAGTTAGGGTTTAGGGTTCAGACTTAGGGTTTAGGGTTTAGAGTTAGGGTTTAGGGTTTAGCGTGTAAGCCGAAACAAACAACAAACAGCAACCGGGGTATCGAGCGTTGCGTTAAACGCCCAACGCTCGCAGCTGAGCGCCTAGGGTTTATTAGGGTTGAGGGTTTAGGGTTTAGGGTTTAGGGTTTGGGCTGACCTCATGGAGAGTTGAAAGGCCACTGCCCGAGACCCCACAAGGGCCCCCAAAAAAGAAGCCACAACAGTTCCGAGGGCTTTTGAAACATCATCTAAGACTGAGTAAATTGCGCAGATGGTGCCCCTCACCTGCAACACACCCCGCAAACCCTAAACCCTAAACCCTAAACCCTACACCCTAAACCCTGACAGGCCCTGATGGTTCCTAATAAACGCTCATAAACCCTTGAAAGGCTTAATGAACACTAGAAAATCCCGATAGACTCTGATTAACCCTAAACCCTAAACCGGCGGAAACCCTCGTAAACCCTCATAAACCCTCATAATCCCTAAGCAAGCCACAAGCATTCAAAAAAGAATTCATTCTCGTCGAACTTACGCGTTCGGCCTTTATTTAACACTTATGTGCAGGGGCTAGTGCTTAGGGTTTAGGGTTTAGGGTTTGCAGACCTCGGCTGTGTTGACGTTGAGCAGCACAGCCCCAATGTTGGCCGTGGGCAAAGTGGAGCCAAAGGCAGCAACCAGCAGCAGCAGCAGCAGCAGCAGCAGCGCGGGGCCTTGTGGGGCTTTCCCGACAACCGCGGGGAACGCAAAGATCAGCACGCAAGGCAGGCAGCTGCAGCAGCAGCAGCAGCAACACAGAAACCCTAAACCCTAAACCCTAAACCCTAAGCCGCAAAACTAGCAGCCAGCTCCAGCTCAAAAGCCACAACGCACAATCAAGCCATGAAAAGAAAAGCAAGACTAATGAAACAAACACGGCCCCACTGCTTGCATGCATGCATGATATTGCATAAATGCGTGCATGCATGCATGTACTTGGGCCCAATATCCAGTACACTGGATAAATGTATATAAATATTTATATATATAGCCTCTACAGCAGGCCATGGGCAAAAGTAAGGCGTGCGGTGTACGTACACCCCATGGGCGCGCTGCATGCATGACACCTCTTTGAGGTGCATTTTAATCATTTTTTTAAAATTTTCAACATTTACACAATTTCAGTCGAATTAGAGCGCATGCAGGGCCTTTTAAACGACAAAAAACGCCATTTTGTCCTTTAAAATTCATTAAAATGATTTTTTGTTTTGCACTAAATGCACCCTGTCTGCGTCGGGGTGTACAGACACCAAACTGCGGTGTCCCAGGTCCAGTGTCTGTACACCAACTCGCGCTCTGCTCGGCTCTAATTAACTAACAAATTAATTAATATATTAATTAATTAAATTAATTTATTAGTTTATTAATTAAATAAAACTCAAAAAGACCTACCGAAGTAAACAAGTAAATGCACAAAACCTCAGCAGCCGACCGCCGCTGTGGGCGTAGAGGTGACCCCCAATAAGGCCCCCCACAATCATGCCGCAGAAGGAAGCTGCAGCAACAGCAACAATCTGAGCAGCAGCAGCAGCAGCAGAAACAGCAGCAGCAGCACAAGCAGCAGCAGAGGCAGGAAAGGCGTAGGATAACAACACGGGCTCAAACCCTAAACCCTAAACCCTAAACCCTAAAACGTGGGAAAGCCCCTTGAGTCCCCTTTTCGGGCTGCAGCTGCAGCAGCTGAGCTGTACAGACACCCCGGCGCGTCTCACTGCTGCCATTGCCACGCTGTCGGAAAGTCCGACATCAGTTCTTAAAAAGTCATGCAAGTAAACCACCAGCACCCCCCACGGCACGTTCCCCGGAAACGCCTGAAGCAGACGGCCACAAGCAGCAGCAGCAGCAGCAGCAGCGAATGTCCGAGCCACAAATGCAGCGGCAGCGGCAGCAGCAGCAGCAGCAGCAGCAGCAGCGTCCCGCAAGCCCGGACTGCCACCGTGCAGCATAAGCAGCAGCCACAGCAGCAGCAGCACCAAGCAGTATGAGTGGAGTCCCGGAAATGCATCCTCATCATCAGCAGCAACTGCAGCAGCAACAGCAACAGCAGCAGCAGCAGCAGCAGCAGGAAGAGCATGCATGAGGCGACGGGCGTACCTGGACCAGCATGAGCAAGTTGGTTTTGGACTGGACCATTCTTTTGAGTGCCTGGAGGCTGAGTTCCTGTTGGGGTTTGTTGTGGGCGTGCGAGCGCGCAGCAGCAGCAGCGGGCGTGGCAGCAGCAGCAGCAGCAGCAGCAGCAGCAGCAGCAGCAGGCGCCGGGGCGCCGCGCCGCGCGTTCGCGAGCTGGTAAAAACGGGCCATGAACAGCAGCGGAAAGGCCAGCACTAGGAAGGCCCAGCGCCAGTCCAAAACCCCCAAAAGTGCTGCCAAAAACTGGCCAAAGAAGACCCCACAACCCGCAGCTCCCAGCAGCAGCGCCGAGGCCCCCGCCCGCAGCGGTGGTCCGAACCAGTGGCCCACTAGGGAGGAGGCCAGCGGCGGCAGGCCGCCCCCCGCCAGCCCCGACAGCAGCCGCAGCGCCGCCAGCTGCCAGTACCCTGCAGCAGCAGCAGCAGCAGCAGCAAGGAGGCCTGCGGCGACGGGAGAGGCCGGGAAGGGCTGCGAGGGGAGTTGTGGAGGCAGCAGCAGCAGCAGCAAAGCAGCAACGGCCGCAGGGATGCGGCGGCAGCAACAGCAGACGCAGGAATGCAGCAGCAGCAGCAGTAGCAGCAGACACAGAACTGCAGCTGCAGCAGCAGCAGCAACAGCAGCAGTCACAGAACTACAGCAACAGCAGCAGCAGCGCCACAACTACAGCAGCCGCAGCAGCAGCAGCAGCAGCAGCAGACTTGTGACGAAGAAGGTGAGGAGGGAAGAAAGGCCAATGAGCAGCAGCAAAAAAGCCACGAGAGAGTTGGGCTCAAAAAGACCCCCAAAGAGCCCCACAGCCAAAGCCCCCACGCAGCCTGGGAGGTAGTACAAAAACCTGAACAGAAATAAATAAATAAACAAATAAAATAATAAATAAATAAATAAAAGTATTTTGTCTATTTTTAATTTAATTACTATATTTGTTCTATTTTATGTATGTTATTCAGAATAAAAAAACAGTAGTTGAAAAAGAATGGCCAAAAAAGGCCAAAAAGTGATCCAAAGAAGTTCAAAAAAAAATAAAAAGGGCAAAAAAGAAATTCAAGTAAATATCAAAAAAGAGAAAAAGGGAAAAAAGAAGTTCAAAAAGGTCAAAAAGAAGACCAAAAAAGATAGAAAATGAAAAGAAAAAAGATCAAACAAGAAAAGAAAAAAGATCTTAAGAGAGACCCAAAAGGGTTCGAAAGAGAATCCAAATGGGGCCAAAAACGAGTTCTAGAAAGCCCAAAAAAGTCCAAAAAAGCCACAAAAGAGTTCAAAAAGAGTTCAAAAGGAATTAAAAAAGAAATTCAAAAAAGATTTCAAAAAGAGTTCAAATAGAGCTCAAATAGAGTCCAAAAAGAGTTCAAAAAAGGCGCAGAAGGAGCCTTAAAAGAAGTTCAAGGAAGAGTCCAAAAAGGAGTCCAAAAGAGAATCCAAAAGGAGTCCAAAAAGAGTCAAAAAAGACTTCAAAAGGACTCAAAAAAGAACCGAAACGGAACGAGGGAAGAATGAAAAAAGAGCTCTAAACGAGCCAAAAAGGAGTTGAAAGGAAGCTAAAAAGAAGAACCAAAAAAGGAGTCAAAAAGGACTTCAAAAGGAGTCCAAAAAGAGCCCAAAAAGAACAAAAAAAGAGCCAAAAAGAGCCAAAAAAGAAGGAAAGAAACAAAGATTTACGCAAGTTCTCCCCCAACGCGAATGTCTCTTTCCGTTTCGGAGAAATTAAAAGTCTTCGCAACTCTCGAGAGATTCGGCGCAAGTGCGTTTTGGCTGCCGAAGGCCACTGCCACAGCAAGCACCAAAACTGCAGCAAGCAGCAAAAAAAAGATTTTAAAATCCAAATTTGAAGACTTTTCAAACGCCAATTCGCATTAGATGATCTTCAGGAGATTTCACGATTCAAAAATCAACGAAAACGAAAAAAAACCAACAAAAACGACGAAAATGAGCTCGAAACAAGCTGCAGCAGCAGCAGCAGCAGCAGATACAGCAGCAGCAGCAACAGATCCGGCTGCAGCAGCAGTAGCGGCAGCAGAACCATATGCAGCAGCAGATCCAGCAGCAGCAGCAGCAGCAGCAGATCTAGCCGGAGCAGCGGCAGATCTAGCTGCGACAGCAGCAGATCTAGCTAGCTGTAGCAGCAGCAGACCTAGCTGCAGCAGCAGCAATTCGAATTTGCTGCTTGTGAAGGCTCCCAAGCAGCAGCACGAGCAGCAGCAGCAGCAGCAACACCACCAATAGCAGCAGCAGCAGCAACAACACCACCAGTGGCAGCAGCAGCAGGACCTGAACCAGCAGCAGCAGCAGCACCCCCACCAGCATCACCACCATCATCACCAGCAGCAGCAGCAACAGCAGCATCACCCTCAGCACCAGCAGCAACAGCAGCATCACCCTCAGCAGCAGCAGCAACAACAGCAGCAGCAGCAGCAGTCCGTTTGTTGCTGCAGTTTGGCTTCCCCATGCTGCTTGCAGCTAGCTGAGAGGCCCAGTCTTCAGGTGTACGATGAGCTCCTCTGCAGCTTTTCGGTTTTCTGCGCTGATGGGGGCAGAAGAAGATGCTGCTGAGGGTCCGCTGGTCGCGCTGCAGCAGCAGCAGCAGCAGCAGGAGGTGCAGCAGCAGCAGCAGCAGGAGGGGCTCGCGTGCGGCGCCGCGGCAGCAGCAGCAGCAGCAGGCAGCTGCGACTTTGCAGCAGCAAGAATGGACTCGTTTTCGACGCAGTCGTTTGCTGCTGAGCAGCAGCAAACCGAAAGTGAAGAAGATGATTGGAGTCTTCAAGACGCAGCAGAGGAGGGGGAGGCTGCTCCCCTAGCTGCTGCTGCTGCTGCTGCTGCTGCTGCT
>NW_013543423.1:354557-376136 GCF_000499545.2 Eimeria tenella
GCAGCAGCAGCAGCAGCAGCAGCAGCTAGGGGAGCAGCCTCCCCCTCCTCTGCTGCGTCTTGAAGACTCCAATCATCTTCTTCACTTTCGGTTTGCTGCTGCTCAGCAGCAAACGACTGCGTCGAAAACGAGTCCATTCTTGCTGCTGCAAAGTCGCAGCTGCCTGCTGCTGCTGCTGCTGCCGCGGCGCCGCACGCGAGCCCCTCCTGCTGCTGCTGCTGCTGCACCTCCTGCTGCTGCTGCTGCTGCTGCAGCGCGACCAGCGGACCCTCAGCAGCATCTTCTTCTGCCCCCATCAGCGCAGAAAACCGAAAAGCTGCAGAGGAGCTCATCGTACACCTGAAGACTGGGCCTCTCAGCTAGCTGCAAGCAGCATGGGGAAGCCAAACTGCAGCAACAAACGGACTGCTGCTGCTGCTGCTGTTGTTGCTGCTGCTGCTGAGGGTGATGCTGCTGTTGCTGCTGGTGCTGAGGGTGATGCTGCTGTTGCTGCTGCTGCTGGTGATGATGGTGGTGATGCTGGTGGGGGTGCTGCTGCTGCTGCTGGTTCAGGTCCTGCTGCTGCTGCCACTGGTGGTGTTGTTGCTGCTGCTGCTGCTATTGGTGGTGTTGCTGCTGCTGCTGCTGCTCGTGCTGCTGCTTGGGAGCCTTCAAGACTGGTGTTTCGCAGTTGGCTGCAGCCAGGGTGTTGGCTGCAGCAAATGCGGCGAAGGGAGCGCTAGGCGAAGGCCAGGGCAAGTGGAGGGAGAGGAGAAGAGCTGCAGTTGCTGCTGCTGCTGCTGCTGCTGCGGCTGCTGCAGCTGCGGGCGCGGCTGTAGGCGTCCGTCGACGCGGCTGCTGCAGGGCCACTGCTGCGGGGCCGCCGCTGCTGCTTCGCGCCTCCCAAGAAGAAAACAAATGAATAATAAATGAGAAATAAAAGGCTAAAGAGGAGCTGGAAGCCACTGGGGCGCATTGCAGCGCGCCGCGGGGTCCAGGTGACTGCGGGATTGCCGGGTCAACGCAACTCTCCCGCCGCCCGCTTTCTGCCTTCTTGAATTAAAGAAAGGAAGGAAAATATACGGGAAAAATGGAGGAAAATGCAAAAAAAGAAGGAAAATAAAGAAGGCCGAGGCAGAAATAACAGAAGTGACACCAACAGACCACCAGCGCCGGCGCACTCGAGCGTGGCTCGAGTGTACGTACACCACTCGATCCGCTCCTTTCCCGGCGATCCGCCCGAATACGCTATTTCCAGACGAAAAAATCCATTTAATTTAATTAAACTCGAAAACAAATGTCCAACTAAAGCCAGAAAAGGCCTTAATCCGCTGCTGCAGCGCCAACCACGCCTGTGTGTAGGCCACACTGATCGCTGCTGCTGCAGCAGCGCGCGCAGCAGCAAGTGCCAACAGCAGCAGCAAACGTGTTAAATGCATTTTAACTAAATAAATCACCCAGCAGCAGCAGCAAATGCCCTTGGCGGAGCAGCAGAGACAACAAACCAGCCCGCAGCAGCAGCAAATGTCTTTAATTGTTCTATTAACACACTAAACTCCAGCCCAATAGCAAAACTCTTAAGCCCCAAGCCAGCCCCTGTGTACCAGGGGGGCCTCTGGGGGCCCCCGGGGCCCCTCTGGGCCCCAACAGTTGCTGTGAGGGGACTGAGGCTTCCCTGGGGCTTGCCAGCTAGCTGCTGCTAGCTGCAGCTAGCTGCAGCAGGCCCCAGGTTTCTGCAGCTAGCTGCAGGCAAATAGCTAGCTGTTAGCTGCAGCTAGCTGCAGCGCCGGCTGCAGCGAGTGCCAGCTAGCTGCAGCTAGCTGTGGCTAGCTGCAGCACTTGCTGCAGCGGGCTCCAGCTAGCCACGGCTAGCTACAGCAAGCCAACACCATCAGCAGCTAGCTGCAGCTAGCCACAGACGGCCCAGCTAGCTATAAATAGCCGCAGCTAGCTCCAGCCAGCAGCAGCTAGCTGCAGCTAGCTTCAGCTAGCTGCAGCTAGCTGCACCATTTTGAGAAGATGGGCTGAGGGCCTTGCCTTGCAGTTGTGTCTATGTATTAGCCAGCCGGCAGCAACAAGTTAGCTGCTGCAGCAGCAAGCTAGCTGCTGCAGCATCTAGCTAGCTCCTGCAGCAGCTAGCTAGCTGCTGCAGCAGCAGCTACGTAGCTGCTGCTGCAGCTAAGTGCTGCAGTGGAATTTTTTGGGGGCCTCCGGGTTCCCCAGGGTGGGGGCCCCCAGAGAGGGGCCCCCCAATGGATTTTATAAGCAGCAAGTGCAGCACCAAGCAAACAGCTGCTGCCCCCAGAAGTGGTTTGCTGCTGCTGCTGCTGCTGCTACTGTCGCTGCTACTGCTGCTGCTATTGCTGCTGCCGCTACCTCTGTTGCTACTGCTGCTGACACTGCTGCCGTTGCTTTAGCTCCTGTGGCTGTAGCTGCTACTTAACTGTTGCTGCAGCAACAGCAGCTGCAGCTGCAGCAGCAGCAGCGACCCCATCCCATTCAAGACAGTTGGGGGTCTCTCTATTTGCTTCTTTTGACCCAATTTAGGGTCTTTTAAAACAATTGGGGGCCCCCCAAAACCCCAAAAGCCCCGGGGGGGCCCCCCAGGCCCCAGGGGCCAAATTGGGGGCCCCAGCTGCCCCGAAGGGTTTAAGGAGGCCCCCAGGGCCCCCCGTAAACCCTCAAACCCATTGGGGGCCCCCACTGGACCCTCTTTAAGCCAATTGAGGGGCCCCCCAAACCCTCAGGCCCCTTGAGGCGCCCCGCTGGGTCTTGTGGCCAGCGGAAGGCCCCCTAAACCCTACGGGGGGCCCCCTAAACCCTAGAGTTTGAGCAGATGTCCGAAAAGAACTAGATGGGGGCCCCTTTTTTAATAAATGGGGGCCCCCCAAACCCTAGGAGCAGCGGGGGCCCCAGGGAGGCATCTTGCTTTGTCTGGTTTATCTTGCACCCACGCAGATTCCCTTCTTCTAGGGTTTAGGGTTTAGGGTTTAGGGCTTGGTGTTTAGGGTCTGGGGTTTGGGCTCCGGCGAACTGGCTGTGTGGGCTAGGGTTTAGGGTTTAGGGTTTGGGTCCCACGCTAGTCCTCAAACTTTGCAAAATAAGCAGAAGTTTTAGTTTTGATGAAAATAAAAGAAAAACAAATTTGCAAAAACTAATGGCGGCAGTTCAGGTGTATGTACACCTCGCTGCAGTAGCAGCCATTGGGGGCCCCCTCGGGGGCCGCCGGGGGCCCCCGAGTGGAAAGCGGCATTATTTTCGTTCAAATTTTATTTTTAATGTTTTAATTTTATTTAATTCATCAAGTTAAATAAAACAAACAAAAAGGGAGCCGGAAAGCCCCGAAGAAACCGAAACTGGCGGCCCTTGCGGGGGTCGATGCCCGCGGTGGCCGGGGGCGGAAACTCCAGGAAATGGAAATGAAAATGAAATTCTTTTTTCAGATTTATTCTTTTTAGTTATTTAAAGGTGTACGTACACCTCATATGTACTCAAAGCGCTGCTAAGGGGATCTTCTGACTGCTTCACTTTTGTCTTTTGCATTTGAACTCTCCGTCTTTATTTCGTTCAATTTTTCGTGTTTTCGTGTCGATACACCCCAACTTGGCGCCCTTTCCACCTTCTAATTGTCTCAACTTCCTCCATTTGTTTTATTTGTCTCTTTTTAAATTCATTTATTCATTTAGTTCTTCATTTTTAGCTTCAAATAATTTCACTTCGCAGCTGCTGCTCCCCTAGCCCTTCGCTGCAGCAGCAAATGCCGCCTCTCTCCACCCTTTCCTCAGCAGCTGCCACTCGCGCAGCAGCAGCAGCAGCAGCAGACCCGGCAGCAGCAGCAGCAGCAGACACAGCAGCAGCACCAGCAGCAGCAGGGCGCCCCAACCCACACCAGCAACACCGCCATCAGCAGCAGCAGCAGCAACAGCAGCAGCAGCAGCAGCAGGGTTTGACTTTGAAGCTTTATTTGCAAAGTTCGCTGAGGTCCGATTTTGTGTGGAGGGCCCTGGAGGAGAAGAGCGACAAATTGCTGCGGCAGCTGCGGGGCCTCTGGGTGGCTTGCAGGTGAGCTGCTGCTGCTGCTGCTGCTGCTGTTGCTATTGTTGCTGCTGCTGCTGTTGCTGGATTAATTTGCCATTTCTTTGCTATTTAATCTTGGATTCTTTTCATCTATTTGTCTGCTTGCTGTTAGCTCGATATTTACGCTTTTTTCATGAGATGGGGACTGCCAGCCACTTGCTGCTGCTGCTGCTGCTGCTGCTGCTTTTGCTCCTGCTGCTGCTGCTTTCGCTGCTGCTGCTGATTTTTTGGGCTGCGCCGTTTCGCCGTGTGCCTTCTCGAGTTCAAATAATAAGTGAAAATAAAAATGCTTGTAATTCAGATTTATTTATTTGATTATCATTATTTTATTAATTTAAAGTTGTGTTACTAATTAGTTAATTAATTAATTAATTTAAATTTATTTATTTGTTTATTTAAATTCATTTCTTGCTGGAGTTGGCAGCTAATTAGTCCGCACATGCATTTCACCGGCGGCCCACACAACTCCGTTTGTCTTCGTTTAAAAAAATAAATAATAAAATAATAAAATAAATAATAAAGTAAATAGACCAAATAATTAAATTAAATTGAATAAATAACTAAAATAAATAAATAAAATAAATAAATAAATAAACACATTTATTGTATAATGGGCCGATTAACTTATTTTTTGTTTTTTTGCACTGCGAGGATTCATCAGCCTTTTCCTATTTTTCTTAACTGTTTTTGTCTTCTTATTTAGTTAATAAATAAATAAAATAAAACAAACAAATAAAACAAACAAATAAATAAATAAATAAATAACTTAAATAAAATAATAAAATAAATAAATAAATAGACAAAATGATAAAGAAATTTCATTTAATTCGGTGTTTTCAGTGGAGTCCACTTTGGGTGGTGCCACCGCTGGGCTTTTTCCTTTTTTGCTTTTTTTACGTTTTTTTGCGCAAATTGGTTTAAAATGAAATTCTTTTTGAAAATAAAAAGAAAATTAAAAAAGAAAACCAAAAAAAGGAAAAGAAATGAAGGAAGTCTGCACTTTCGTGCTGCTGCTGCTGCTGCTGCTGGTGCTGCTGCTCAGGCGCTGCGGGCAGTCGCTGTGGCTGTGCGCAGCAGCAGATCTGCTGCTGCTGCCTTCGGGGCTGTGGCCCCAGACGGTGTATTTATCGGTAAAAGTCTTTGTTTTGGATTAAATTAAATTAATTAATTTAATTCTAATTTATTTAAATTAATTTCTTCTTTTCCCGCCAATTTGCGCAGTTTTTTGAGCAATTTGGTCGCCGCTGCGCTGCACTGGCTGCAGCGGCAGCAGCAGCGGGCGACTGTTGGAGTACTTCTTGCGTTTGTTAGGATCTTTTTTGTTTAATTGTTGAAATATTAAATAATTTAAAGGTTTTATTTAATTGAAATAATTAAATAATTAAATAATTCGAAAATTTGAACTCGTTGGTTCTTATTTGCCAGTTGCACCAGGCGACACCGCCGGACAGACCAGTGGTCTGTTTGAGTGAATACCATTATTGGTTTATTGGATTAGTTCATCAATTAAAATAATTCATTAACTCAAATAAACCATTTCATCGATTAAATCCCGTAGATCACCACTCAACGGAGCTCACCGCGCAGCAGCAGCAGCAGCAACAGCAGCAGCAGCAGCAGCAACAGCAGCAGCAGCAGCAGCAACAGCAGCAGCAGCAGCAGCAACAGCAGCAGCAGCAGCAGCAGCAACAGCAGCAGCAGCAGCAGCAGCAGCATAAGTCCATTTTCAGCGAAGTGTTTGACTAGCAAATCCACTTGGGGCCAAACTGAGGGCCCCTTGGGGCCCATAAGTTCTTCTTGTGGATTTTGCGTTTTGCCCGAATTGGCCGTGCAGCTGCAGCACAGGGTGTGGGGCCGCCTGCGCTGCTGCTGCTGCTGCTGCTGCTGCTGCTGCAGCTATTTGTTTCCCTTTTTGCGTTTCTCATGCTGCTGCTTCTTCCGGAGCAAATAGCCTGCCAGTTGGCGCCCTTCGTGACTTTTATTTGTCTCTTTTTGTCTTTTATTTATTTTTCCTTTTATTTATTTCATTTTATTTTTATTTCTATTTTTATTTATTTCAATTTTTAATTTCATTTGTTTGCTGCTGCTCAGTCTTGCGAAGAGTGTCCTTCTGCTCTCGGGATGCCTCGCGTGGCGGCGACGGTGCCGGGGAGGTAAAACTGGCTTCTGCTGCTGTTGCTGCTGTTGCTGCTGTTGCTGCTGTTGCTGCTACTGCTGCTGCTGCTGCTGGGCGTTCAAGTCTGGCTCTCTGGCCGAAAGCGCGGGCGACGCAGCAGCAGCAGGAGCAGCAAAACAGCAGCAGCAGCAGCAAAACCACTGTTGAGTCGCTTTCCTTTGCTTCAAACCGCCGCCTCTTCGCGCCATCCCCCTGCTGCTGCTGCTGCTGCTGCTGCTGGTTTTGTGTCTCTTTAGGATCATTGTTGGGGAAGAAATGATTTATTTGGCGTCCGCAAATGCCATTAATTTGCTTCGAGGTCCTCATGTTGCTGCTGCAGACGAGGGCGTCCTTACCCAGGCAGCAGGTCAGGGCCTGCACACACACGCTGCTGCTGCTGCTGCTGCTGTTGCTGCTGCTGCTGCTGCTGCTTCAGACGCATCTGCTGCGGGGGGTGCGTGCGAGGCTGCTGCTGTGCCTGGCGCTGCTGCTGCGGCTGCGTTTGTTGTATCTGCTGTTGCATTTGTTGCTGTGGCGGCTGCTGTTGCTTGTGCTGCTTTTGCTGCTGCTGCTGCTGCTGCTGTTGCTGCTGCAGTGAGCTGCAGGTCTTGCGGCTTGATTTTGGGCACTGAAAGGAGGCTGGCACCTCCCGCTGCAGCTCGCAGCCTTGACTCCTCCGCATGCTGCAGCAGCAGCACAGCAGCAGAAGCAGCAGAAAAAGCGGCAGCAGCAGCAGCAGCAGAAACGGAAGCAGCAGCAGCAGCAACAGAGGCGGTCGAGTTGGACTTGTGCCTATGGAAGAAGAAGACGTCGCTGCGCGCGCTGTCTCCCGCTGCAGCAGCCGCAGCAGCTGCTGCTGCTGCGTCGCCCGCCGCTGCTGCCGGCGCGCCCCCGGCCGCAGCAGCAACAGCAGCAGCAGCAGCAGCAGCAGCAGCAGCAGCAGCAGCACCAGACGGGCTGCGAGCCCCGAACCTGTTCCGCAGCCACTCAGACCTTTCTTACTTCGCCAAAGACCTCAGCAGCTACAGCAGAAGTCTCCAAACTTTTCGCTTTTTGCTGCTGCCCTTCGCAGCCCCTCCTGGTGCTGCTGCTGCTTGGGAGATTGGCTACGAGCCGCCGGCTGCTGCATGCAGCTGCGCAGCAGCAGCAGCAGCAGCAGCAACAGCGGGGGCTGCAGAAGGGGAGGCGGGAGAGAAAATGGAAAATGCGACAGAGGCGAAAAGTGAAGCAGCAAAACACAAGACGGAGATCAGGCCCTGGGTCTGTAGCGAAGCTGCAGCAGCAGAAGCAGCAGCAGCAGCAGCAGCAGCAGCAAGAAACGCCCTCGAACTCACCGTTCTAGTCCGGGAGTGCTTCGTCGCCAAAAGTGGAAACAAAGATAAAACTGAAATGGGAACTCTTGCCATGAAGGTCGGCTAGCTTTCCAGCTGTCCATAGACCTCAGCTAGCTGCCTATACACCCCAGCTAGCTGCCTGTACACCCCAGCTAGCTGCCTGTACACCCCAGGTAGCTGCCTTTACACCCGAGTTGGTTTGCGTTTTGTTCCTTCTTTTTGTTTTTAATTATTTTAAATTTCTTTTTGTTCATTTCTTCGTTGCTGCTGCTGCATTGGACCTCAAAGGCTCTTTGTTTGCGCTTCAGGTGGCGCTGCGGAGAGCAGCAGCAGCAACAGCAGTAGCAGCAGCAGCAAGAGGGGGCTGCCCGCGCTGCAATCCGCATGCAGCAGCAAGCAAAAGCCGTTTGCATTTGGCCAGAGTTGGCCAGCAGCTTTTCACAGAGCTCTCGCTGCTGCTGCTGCTGCCCTTGGGGGGCCCCCCGGGGGGCCCCCCGTGGGGCCCCCAGGGGAGCCCCTGGGGGGGCTCCCCGGGGGGCCCCCCAGGGGGCCCCCGATATGCAAGAGAGGGGGGCCCCCAGCTTGGGGCTGCATGCGCTCCTGCATGCATTCCCCCTTTACTTGTTAATATGAGACAGACTTTAGGAGAATCGGGGGTTTTGGCCTTTTTGCCGCTGCCCTGTTAAACCCTAAACCCTAAACCCTAAACCCTCGTGGCGGACTTCGCTTTGAGTTCTGGGCTCTAGGGCTCACGGTTTAAAGTTTAAGGTCTTGGCTTTAGGGTTTGGGGTTTAGGGTTTAGGGTTTAGGGTTTAGGCAGCTGATGCTGCTGCACAAGAGAGAGCAGCGCAGCAGCTTCAAGAAAAGAAGGAGCAGCAGCAGCAATTTAAAGGAATAAATGTGGGAAAGCAGCAGCAGCAGCAGCAGCAGCTAAAGGAAGTTTAGATGAGGCTGTCTTTCAATTTGGAAGAATAAATGCAGGAAAGCAGCAGCAGCAGCAGCAGCAGCAGCAGCTATTTCTTCTCCCCAGCAGCACTTTCAGCTCCAACTATGGGCAGCTTCGTGACTAGCGGTAGTTAATTGTAGCTAGCTGCAACTAGCTGTAGTGAGCTGCAGCTAGTGGCAGCTAGCTGGAGCTAGCTGTAGCTAGCTGTAGCTAGCTGCAGCTAGCTGGCCTGGCTAGCTACTGCTGCTGCTGCCGCTGACTGGCTGTACCTCTTCGTAGCTGGCTTTCGCCAGTCAGAGCTAGCTACGGCTAGCCGTGGCTAGCTGTGGCTAGCTATGGCTAGCTACGGCTAGCTGTGGGTAGCTATGGCTAGCTGTGGCTATCTATGGCTAGTTGTGGCTAGCTGTGGCTAGCTATGGCTAGCTGTGGCTAGCTGTGGCTATCTATGGCTAGCTGTGGCTAGCTATGGCTAGCTGTGGCTAGGGTTTTCTTATTGCTTCTTTTCTTTGGATGATCTTCTCCATTCTTCCGCCACACTTCAACTTATCTTTTCTTTTGAATTTATTTCTTTTTATTTTTATTCTTTTAAAACATTTTAATTGTCTTTTCTTTTATTTCCATTTTTCCCATTTCGCATTTCAGCCATTTGCTGTCTTGCTACGGGGCTTTGTGCGGAGGGCACTGCAGCAAATTCGCCATCTTTATTTATTTATTTATTTTTATTAATTTAATTTAATTTAATTTAATTTATTTTTTATATTTGCGGTTCTTTAAATGAAGAATGTAAATGTTGACAGACCACGCGAGGGCGCTCGCGCGCAGCAGTTCCCAGGCGAGAAAAGATTTAAACCCTAAACACTAAACCCTGAACCCTAAACCCTAAACCCTAAACCCTAAACCCTAAACCCTAGTCTTAAAAATAGAAAATAACATAATTTAATTGAGAAAATGAGTTAACTTGAATTTATTTCAATTCATTTGGCTGCTGCACACCGCCGTCGGCGATCACATCGCGTCGGAAGCTGCTGCATGCAAGACGGCGTCTGTTGAGTTCGTTTGAGATGAATTTTTTAAAATTTGGATTTTAAAATTTATAATTTTAAATTAAAATAATGCTTTCTTCCTTAGAACCCATGCGATCGTCCTTTTGCTTTCCTTTTTCCCCCGCTTTCCCCCCTCGTCGGCAGCTGCCATTCACATTTCGCGGCCGCTGGGTCGAATTAAGGTCTTTTTCTTCCAAATTTGATTTAATTTGATCTTTATTCTGATTAACTTGCATTTATCGTCTCGCGAAATCCAAAAAGAGCCGCTTAGCGCTCCAAGACATGCAGAACTTCCCTTGTTCAGGTTTTTCCTTTTCGATTCAATTTGAACAATACTGCTCTGGGGTGTACGTACACCTCACCGGCGGATCTGAGCGAACTTGCAAAAACGGCTCCGGATTCTTCACTTTAACGTGAGATAAATGCATTCAAAGCTTCCCCTCAAGTTTAACTTTATTTATTTCTTCTTTTTTGCCTCTTGCTGCTGCAATTAAATTCCTGTTTCCCGTTTTCCCCCGAGCTCCCTGGGCGCCGGGATGGGGCCCTCCTGCTGCTGCTTCTTAACTCGCTTTTGTCTCAGTCTTTTTTTCTTTTCTTCTTTGTCTCTCCCCGTCACTCCCTTCACTGTCAGCGGAGCCGGCAGCTCCCTCCGCTGCTGCAGCAAGCAGCAGCAACAGCAGCAGCAGGTGTTGCGGCCTCTGCTTTTTAGCCAAGACATCAGACAGCTAAGGGCTCTACACAGAGTCGCCGCCCAAAGTCTAGGCCTACGCGCTGCTGCGACACAGACGGCAGCACCAGCAACAGCACCAGCAGAGGCAGCGGCAGCAGCAGCAGCAGCGGCAGCAGCAGCAGCAGCAGCAGCGCCGACTGCAGCAGAAGCCGCATCCGCAGCAGAAAAGGCGGAGTTGGCGCGGAAGATCTTTTCGGGTTCGGGGGCAGCGCCGTTGGCTGCTGCAGTGGCTGCGGAGGCTGCGTCGGGGGCTGCTGCTGCTGTTGCTGCTGCGAACGCAGCAGCAGCAGCAGCAGCAGCAGCAGCAGGACCCGGAGCAGCAGAACCCCCCGTGGCGCTGCTGGCAGCACCCAGGGGCTTCTGCGAAGGAGTCCGGCGAGCTGTCGAGACAGTCGAAGAGGCCCTCAGGGTCTTCGGGGCCCCCGTTTATGTGAAGCACCAAATTGTCCACAATGAGTATGTTTGCAAAAAACTAGAAGTAAGTTTTCACGCTGCTGCTGCTGCTGCTGCTGCTGCTGCAGGGAGGCCGCTGCTGCTGCTGCAGGGAGGCCTCGGTAGCGCAGCGAGAGAGCAGCAGCAGCAGCAGCAAAAGAGAGCCCTTGGTAGCGCAGTGCGAGAGCAGCAGCAGCAGCAGCGCCGCAGCCACAGCAGCAGCAGCGCCGCAGCCACAGCAGCAGCAGCGCCGCAGCCACAGCAGCAGCAGCAGCAGCAGCAGCGCGTGTGTGTGCAGGAGAAGGGGGCGGTGTTCGTGGAAGACGTTGCTGCAGTTCCCGAAGGCAGCACTTTGGTGTTTTCGGCCCACGGAGTCCCTCCTGCTGCTCGAGCAGCAGCAGCAGCAAGAAATCTGAAAGTCATCGACGCCACTTGTCCACTGGTCCAGAAGGTCCACGTGTACGTACACCAGAAGGCCCGACAGGGGTACCAGATCGTCCTCATCGGACACAGAAACCACGGTCAGCAGCAGCAGCAGCAGCAGCAGCAGCAGCGGTAGCAGCAGCGGCGAGGTAGCAGCAGCGGTAGGGCAGCTGCAGCGGTAGTCGCAAGGCCAGTTTTAGGGACTTAGAGCAGCAGCAGCAGCAGCAGCAGCAGCAGCAGCAGCAGCAGCAGCGGTAGCAGCAGCGGCGAGGTAGCAGCAGCGGTAGGGCAGCTGCAGCGGTAGTCGCAAGGCCAGTTTTAGGGACTTAGAGCAGCAGCAGCAGCAGCAGCAGCAGGCCCCTACTGCCGTGGTTTTCTGTTTGGAAAGCCATGCATGTGCCTCCTCTCCCGCTGCTGCTGCTGCCGCTGTGCCGCTGCTGCTGCTGCTGTGCTGCTGCTGCTGCTGCTGCAGTGGAGGTGCAGGGCGTGCTGGGGGAGTGCCCCGAGGGCTCTGCTGCTGCAGTGGTGGAGACAGCAGCAGAAGCAGCAAGTGTGGACTTGGGAGCAGCAGCAAAAGTGTTTTATGCCACGCAAACAACTCTGGGGCTTCGCGAGTGCATGCAGCTGGAGGAGACGATCCGGAGACGATCCCCGGGATCGGAGACGATCCCCAGCGGCTCCGTCTGCTACGCCACGGCCAACCGCCAGTTTGCTGCTGCTGCTGTTGCTGCTGCTGCAGCGGCCCAGTTGCTGCTCGTCGTCGGCAGCAGCAGCAGCTCCAACGCCCGCAGGCTCCTCGAGGCAGCAGCAGCAGCAAACCCCAGCGCCAAGTCAGCGCAGCTAGCCATAGCTAGCCATAGCTAGCCAAACAGCTAGCCATAGCTAGCCATAGCTAGCCAAGCAGCTAGCCAAGCAGCTAGCCAAGCAGCTAGCCAAGCAGCTAGCCATAGGTAGCCAAACAGCTAGAGAGGCAGCTGGCCAGGCAGCTAGCCAAGCAGCTAGCCAGGCAGCTAGCCAGGCAGCTAGCCAGGCAGCTAGCTAGGCAGCTAGCTAGGCAGCTAGCTAGGAGGGGGATGTGGCTGAGGGATAGCTAGCTAGACAGCTAGCTGACGGGAAGCTAGCCAGACAGCAGCCCAGGCAGACAGCTAGCCAGACAGCTAGTTAGCTAGCTAGCTAGGCGCTGAGTTGCTTGGCTAGCTGGCTAGCTGGCTGGCTAGCTAGCTGGCTAGCTAGCTGGCTAGCTAGCTAGCTATCTGGATAGCTAGCTAGCTAGCTAAATGGCTAGCTGGCTAGTCGCTAACTCACAGAGATGGGGTGTTGTTCACTTAGGGAGGCAGCTAGCTAGCTAAGGAGATGTAAACCTAGCGAAATCCTGCCGCTTCTGCTGCTGCTGCCTCCGCTGCTGCTGCTGCTGCTGCTGCTGCTGCTGCTGCAGGGCGTACTTGGTGAACTCGCCGGAGGACGTGAAGGCCGAGTGGCTGGCTGGAGTGAAGCGAATTGCCATTTCTGCTTCTGCTTCGACTCCGGAAGAGTTGACGCAAAAAGTGATGCAGCGTTTGCGGGAGTTTGGGGTGTACGTACAGCTGGAGGCCGCGGCCGTCAAGGAGCGGGTGCCCACTTGGAAGCTTCCCAAGTCCGTTTTCTCCGCTTTTTCTCTCTTTTTTATTCTTTTTCTTTCTTTTATTTCCACTTTTCACTTTATTTCGCTCTTTTCTTTCTTTTATTTCCCAATTTTGCCTTTTTCGCAAGAATCCCAAATTCCGCTTCTTCCGGCGCCTCCGGGTGTACGTAACCTCGCCAAAATGCGCCATTTTCACCATTTGCGTTTTCTCACTTTTACTTTTTACTTTCCTTCTGCACCTCTATAAATAAATAAATAAATCAATAATAAATAAATAAATAAATGAATAAAATAAAAAAATAAATGGAAAGAATTAATTAATAATGTTTAAAAATGAACTTTAACTTTTTTTGCGCCTTCAGGAATCTTCGCGACGCCGCGAAGGCGCTGGAGATGGCGAATAAAGAAAAGAATTCAAAAAATGAAAATAATTAATTTGAAGTTTTTTCTTTTTTTAATTAATTAAAAATCAATTTATTTATTCTTCTCCTTTGGACTGCAACACGCAGGGGTTAGCCAGGGCTAGCAGCAGCGGGAGCAGCAGCAGCAGCAGCAGGAGCAGCAGCAGTAGCAGTAGCAGCGGATGCGGCTGCTGCCCGCCGTCTTAGCGCCAGTGTCTTTGCTGCTGCTGCTGCTGCAGCTGCTGCTTCCACTGGTGCTTCAGCAGCTGCTGCAGCAACAGCAGCAGCACCGGAAACAGCGAGAGCAGCTGCTGCAGTCGTTATGCCAGCTGGTGCTGCAGCTGCTGCAGCAGTCGTTATACCAGCTGCTGCTGTAGCTGCTGCTGTAGCTGCTGCTGCAGCTGCTGCTGTTACTGCTGCTGCGATTGCTGCAGCAGCTGCTGCTCTGCTGCTGCACTTGGGCCCTGGGAAGACTTGGGTAGCTTTTTTGTTTTAGGGACAAAATGAATTTGAGGTTTCACTAATTGCGAATTTTCACTAAGAGCTATTTATTGTTGCGGGGGACATTTCGCTGCTGCTGCTGCTGCTGCTGAAGATGATAAGACCTCGTTTAAAGGTCTTCTCTAATTAACAAAAGGCCAAAAGCTGCGAACTAATTAACTCTTTTGGTTCAGCTGCAGGGAATATGCGCTGCTGCAGCGGGGTGTCTGTACACCCGAGCGAGCAGCAGCTGCTGCCTTCGAGGGGCCAAATGGAATTCTGGGAATTAAAAATAAATGGAAATGAAAGTAAATAAACGAACAAAGAAAGAAGTGGCGTTTAAGAAGGCGGGAGTTCGTTGCTGCTGCCGTGCGGCGTATGTACACCAGACATGTTGGGGGCGCCGCGGGGTGTACATACACCCGAGCAACCGCGGCAACGGCGCCTCTTCTTCGCTCAAAAGAGTTTCAAATTGAATTTAATTTGCAAATAAAAGTAAAAATAAAGGAATAAAAAAGAAAAAGCAAAACAAAATGGCCGGAGGGGCTGGACGAACGCGCGGCCACCGGGGTACCGCGCCGGCCGCCACCGGGGCTGTTTCCTCGCCAAATTTTCTTATTTTAAATAATCAATAATTCAAAAATTAAATTATAATTCAAATTCTTTTTTTAATTGCAACAAACGCATGCAAACACTGCGCAGCTGCTGGGGCTGTGCTGCCGGGTGGGCGCTTGGGGCCCCCTAGTTGGAGCCGCCAGTTTATCTTTTAGGGTTTAGGGTTTAGGGTTTAGGGTTTAGGGTTTGCGGCCTAGGGTTTAGGGTTTGTGCGCTGCAGTCTAGTTAGAAGCCGCCAACACGCAGGGCCTGGGGGATGATCGGCTTCTGCCGAGGGCCCCCAGGCTTCCGCCCCGAGGGTTTAGGGTTTAGGGTTTAGGGTTTAGGGTTTAGGGTTTACAACCTGGGGTTATGGAAAGCTGCAATGGCGCAAACGCCGGCCGCCGCGCAGGCAAAGCGCAAGCGGAAGCTCCAGGACGCCTTAGAGGAGGCTCGAGAGAAACTGCCCCTGGAGGTAGGGTTTAGGGTTTAGGGTTTAGGGTTTAGGGTTTCGGGTTTAGGGTTTAGGATTAAGGGTTTATGGTTTACGAGTTGCGGCGTTCAGCGAGTTTTTGGCGCGTTCCCTTGCCTGCAACTCCAGGGCTTTTGGTGTCCGGGGTCTAGGGTTTGGGGTTCCGAGTTTGGGGTTTAGGGTTTAGGGTTTAGGGTTTAGGGTTTAGGGTTTTGCTTTCAGGACGATGAGCTGCTGGCGAGGCTGGTGGTGCAGCAGCGCGGGACGCTGCAGGAGCAGCGCCGGCAGCTGAATTTGCTGCGGCGGCAGCAGCAGCAGCAGCAGCAGCAAGCAGCAGAAGCAGCAGCAGTTGCTGCTGCTGTTGCGGATGCCTGGGCGACTCTCAACGCTAACGTGCTGCTGCTGCTGGGTCAGCAGCAGCAGCAGCAGCAGCACGAGGACGTCTTGCTGCAGAGGAGTTTACAGGCGTTGCTGCAGCGGCCAGGTATAAAAGCCGCGCATGTATTTGCTGCTGTTGCTGCTGCTGTTGTTGCTGCTGATGCGAATTTTGTAGTCTCAGACCGCTACTTGGAGGTGGCTTCTGTTGCTGCTGCTGCTGTTGCTGCTGCTGCTGCTGCTGCTGCTGCTGCTGCAGTTGGCTCAACATGTTGGGGTGTACACGCAGGTTTATGCCTCTTTGACGGCAGCACCCCGCAGCAGAGCAGCAGCAGCAACAAGAGCAGCAGCAGCAGCAGCAATGGGGATATCAAGAAGAGCAGCAGCAGCAGCAGCAGCAGCAACGGAGACGTCAAGAAGAGCAGCAGCAGCAGCAGCAGCAATGCGGAGGAAGTAAGCTCAGATGAAGAGGATGCTCTCTCTGCTTTGCTGCGGCGGTTGCCAGCGTGCAGCGGCAGCAGCAGCAACAGCAGCTTACCCAACGGCACCAGCAGCAGCAGCAGCAGCAGCAGCGGAGCAGCAAATGAGCTGCAGCAGCTCAAGCAGCGGCTGAAGACCTGCGGCGATTGGTCTTCAGGGTTAGTGCAGCAGCTGCTGCTGCTGCTGCTGCGACCGAAAGGGCCGCCTGCTGCAGCAGCAAATCCCCCTTGCAAAGAAGAGCTGCAGCAAGATACAGCAGCAGCAGCAGCTGCTGCTCCTGCTGCTAGTGATGCAGGTGCTGCTGCTGCTGCTGCTGCTGCAGCTGTTCTTTGGAAGGAGGAGAAGCTGCTGCAGCAGGCGGCGGCTTCGGTCGCAGCAGCAGCAGCAGCAGCTGCTGCACTAACCCTGAAGACCAATCGCCGCAGGTCGTCAGCCGCTGCTGGAGCAGCTGCAGCTGATTAGCTGCTCCGCTGCTGCTGCTGCTGCTGCTGCTGCTGCCGCCGCCGCCGCCGCCGCCACTGCGGCCGCTGCTGCTGCTGCTGCTGCTGCTGCTGCTGGCCCTGCTGCTGCGGACGAGACAGCTGCTGCTGGCGAGGGCAAGATAGACAACGGCTGCAAGCCAGAAGCAGCAGCAGCAGCAGCAGAAGCCGCAGCGCCCCCCGCTTTGTCTGCCGCTGCAAAGCCAGAAGCAGCAGCAGCAGCAGCAGCAGCAGCAGGAGTGTGCCCCAAATGCCTCGCGCTGCAGGCCGCTCTGGGGCGCCTGCGGCTGCGCCTGGGGCGCTGGCGGGCGCGGGCTCGTGTTGCAGAGCAGCAGCAGCAGCAAACAGCAGCAGCAGCAGCAGCAGCAGACTTGGAGGTTTCGCGGCTGAAGAAGCAGCAGGTAATGCTGCGAGCAGCAGCAGCAGCTCCCGCTGCTGCTGCGCTGCTGGCAGCAGCAATCCGAGGCGACGAGGTATCCGACGAAGCAGAGCCAACAGACGCAGCAGTAAGCCTGCAGCAGCAGCAGCAGCAGCAGCAGCAAGCAGCAGCAGCAGCAGACGCTGCAGCAGCAGCGGCAACAGCAGCAGCGAAGGGATCCCCACCAGCAGCAACTCCTAAGGCCACAGAAGGCGCGAGGAGCGAGCAGCAGCAGCAGCAGCAACAGCAGCAGGAAGTTTCGAGCGACGACGAGTCTGCTGCTGCTGCTGCAGTGCTGCGAGTGCAGCTGCAGCAAAAGGAGCAGCAGCTGCAGGAGCTGCTGGAGGAGCAGCAGCAGCTCAGAAGAGCAGCAGACGAAGCAGCAGCAATGCCAACTCTGAAGCGAATGCAAATCATGAGGAGCCCCCCTTTCATAGAGCTGCAGCAGCTCTGTTCGCAGAGAGACGCGCAACTCGTAAACCCTCTTTAAGGGTTTAGGGTTTAGGGTTTAGGGTTTAGGATTTAGGGTCGGCTGATGGCGCAGAATTCCCCTTGTTGGCTTTAGGGTTTTGGTTTTATGCTTTGAAGTTTGGGATTTAGAGTTGAGGGTGTAGGGTTTAGCGTTTAGGGTTTAGAGTTTAGGGTTTAGGGTTTAGGGTTTAGGGTTTTGCAGGCGGCGAGGTCTGCGGAAGTGGAAGAGCTGCGTCGAGAGCTTCTCGAGGAGCAGACGAAGGCCGACACTGCATTTGAGGAGTTGGCAGTAAACCCTAAACCCTAAACCCTAAACCCTAAGCTTCAAACCCTAAACCCTAATTTCCAAACCCTACTAAACCGCAAACCCTAAACCCTTTTTCCTCTCGCGGCTGCAGCTGCTCGCAGCGCCGCGCGGCCTGCTGCGGCGCCGCGGTCCAAGAATTCAGGGTTTAGGGTTTAGGGTTTAGGGTTTAGGGTTTAGGGTTTAGGGTTTGTGGGCAGCGGAAACAGAGCGAGGCGCGGCAGCAGCTGTCTGAGAAGGTCTGCAGCCTCTTGGAGGAAATAGAGAATTTGAAAGCAGCAAAAGAAGCAGCAGCACAAGAAGTGAGTTTTAAGTAATTCAATTAATTTAATTAATTTAATTTAATTTAATTTATTTACTTTAGTTTTATTTTAATTCCTTTTTGCTTCTTTTGTTCTTGCTGCTGCTCGCCGTTTAGTCTTCGTTTGCTGCTGCTGCTGCGCGGCGCCTTCATTGACGGGCTTTTACTGCAGCAGCAGCAGCAGCAGCAGCAGAGGCAGCAGCAGGAGCAGCAGCGGAGGCAGCAAGAGCAGCAGAGGCAGCAGCAGCAGCAAGTAGTTCGAGTTGCTGCCTCTGCTGCTGCGAAGGGCGCAGCAGCAGAGGCAGCAGCAGCACCAGCAGCAGCAAAGAAATCAAGCTGCTGCTGCAGGGGCCTTTATCGCTGCCGTTGCTGCTGCTGCTGCTGCTGCTGCTTGTGCAGGTCGTGTCTCTTAAGGGGCAGCTAGAAGCAGCAAAGGTGCTGCAGCAGCAGTATGAAGCAGCAGCATCGCAGCGGGCGCTGCAGCAAATGCAAACGAAGCTGCAGTTCGACCAGCTCAAGAACGCCAGCAGCCAAGTGCTCCGTAAGCAGCAGCAGCAGCAGCAGCAGCGGCGGCCCAGCAGCAGCAGGGGCAGCGGCAGCGAATGCCGTTGCTGCTGGGGCTGCTGCGAAATTGGCAGCAGCTCCGTTGCTGCTGCTTAGGCTGCTGCTGCTGCTTAGGCTGCTGCTTCTTAGGCTGCTGCTGCTGTTCCGGCTGGTGGTTTTCCGGCTGCTGCTGCTGGTTTTGCTGCTGCTGTTTGTGCTGCTGCGGGTGGTGCTTGTGCTGCTTGGGCTTTTGCTGCTGCTGTTGCTGCTGCTGCTGCTGCTGCTGCATAGGCTCTACTTTTATATGTGTGCTGCAGTGCGGAACGAACGGCTGAAGATAGAGAAGCAAAGAATGATAGAGGCTCTCAAGCTCTCCGTAAGCTTGCTGCTGCTGCTGCTCTTGCTGCTGCTGCTGCTACTCTTGCTGCTGCTGCTGCTGTTGCTGCTGTTGCTCTTGCAGTTAGGGCGCAGGCTGCTGTTGCAGCTACTGCTGCTGCTGCTCGAGCATCAACTGTTGCTGCTGCTGCTGCAGGATCTGCTGCTATTAGAGCACGAGCTGTTGATGCAGCAGTTGCTGCTGCTGTTTGAGCATCAGCTGTTGCTGCTGGTGCTGCTGCAGTTGCTGTTGCTGCAGCTGCTGCTGGTGCTGCTGCTGCTGCGCTGTGAGTGCAGGAAATGAACTGCTTGCGGCTGAAGAATGCCATGCGTGAAGCAGCAGATGCAGCAGCAGCAGCAGCAGACAAAGCAGCAGCAGCAGACAAATCGGCAGCAGCAGAGAAAGCAGCAGCAGCAGCGGCATCAGGAGATTCGCCCCCAGCAGCAGCAGCAGCAGCACCAGCAGCAGCAGCAACAGCAGCAGCAAAAGATGATGCTGGGGATAATGGCAGCGGCGAGTCTTTGCTGCGGATTGAGATGCAAGTAAGCCCAAATAGGTTAAAACCGTTTGGCGTGTTGCTGCTGCTGCTGCTGCTTCTGCTGCAGCAGCAGCAGCTGCTGCTTCTGCTGCAGCAGCAGCAGCTGCTGCTGCTGCGCCGTTTCAGGCATTTTGCTCTCCCCAGCTTCTTTCTCTTTATGCCATCTTTGCAATTTCCATTATTTCATGTATTTATTATTTATTATTGCCACTAATTAATTAATTAATTATTAATTTAATTTAATTTTAATTTAATTTTAATTTTAGTTTTTATTTATTTCCAATTTGCTGCTGCAGGCGATGCAGCGAAGACTCAACGAGCAGCAGGCGCTCGAAGCAGAAGTGGCGGAGCTCCGACAGGTAAGAAGTAAATAAATAAATAAATCAAAACAAATAAATATATAAATAAATAAATAAAAATGAATAAATAATAAATAAAATAGTAAATTAATAATTAACTGATTTGTTTGGAATTAGCAGAGGGCAGCTGCAGCGGGCAGCAGGCTGGGCCGTTCTTGAAGGCTGCGGGTCTGCTGCTGCTGCTGCTGCTGCTGCGATGCTTCTCTTTGCTGCTGCTGCTTCTGTGTTTCTTTCCGCTACTGAGGCTGCTCAACCTGAACCGCTGCTGCTGCTACTGCTGCTACTGCTGCGCTGCTGCTGCTTCTTCTGCACTGGCGCTGCTGCGCTTCTTTTTGCTGCTGCTGCTCCACCACCTACCCTTTTGCTGCTGCTGCTGCTGCTGCTGCAGCAATACTCCCACGTGACCGAAGAGCTGGAAGAGGTCTCAAAGGCCTTTGAGGAGCGGCAGACGCATTGTGAAAATCTGCTGAGGCAGCTAAGAGAGAGGTTTGCTGCTGTTGCTGCTGCTGTTGCTGCTGCTGTTGCTGCTGCTGCTGCTACTGCTGATTGGTGCCGTTGATGCTGGTAGTGATGGCAGTAGTGGGCTGCTTTTGCTGCTGTTGCTCTTTGGGCAGCAGCAGCAGCAGGGGTCCTGCTGCTGCTGCACCTGCAGCAGCAGCAGCACGTATAAGTGCACTTGCAGCAACAGTAGTAGCATGAGGAGCCGCGTGTGTTCGCTGCTGCTGCTGCTGCTGTTTAGGGACGAGGCGGTGCTGCAGCAGAAGGCAGCAGCAGAAGCAGCGCAGCAGCAGCAGCAGCTGCTGCTGCGCATTGGCCGGCTGCAGGAGCAAAAGCTGCAGCTGGAGAAGCAGCAAATGGAGCAGCTGACGGCGAAGACGAGGGCCTTCTCAGACGCGCTGCAGCAGGCGCAGCACAGAGCTGTCCGCGAGGGTTTAGGGTTTAGGGTTTAGGGTTTACGGTGCAGGGTTTAGGGCTTGCGGTTTAGGGTTTGGGGTCTATGGTTTACGGTTTGGCGTTTTGGGCTTGGGGTTTAGGGTTTGGGGTTTAGGGTTTGGGCTGTAGTAGGGTTTGGGGTTTAGGGTTTAGGGTTTAGGGTTTGGGGTGCTGTGCGCAGTCTTGGCAGCCGCTGAGGATCCTTCTTTGGCGATTAACAACTTGCTGCAAGAAGAAAATGAGACAATGCGAGTGAGGAAACACCGAGGGTTTAGGGTTCAGGTTTTAGGGTTTAGGATTTAGGGTTTAGGGTTTAGGATTTAGGGCTTAGGCTTGAGGGTTTTGTGTGTGACTCAGAGACGGCTTCTTTGCGGGGTTTGCAATGAGCGTTTTAAAGATCACGTGCTGGTCAAGTGTGGCCACATGTTTTGCCAGGGTGCGTTAGGGTTTAGGGTTTAGGGTTTAGCGTTTAGCGTTTAGGGTTTAGGGTTTAGGGTTTAAGGTTCAGGGTCTAGGGTGAAGGGCATGAGATTTCGTGTCTGGCTTGAAAGATCAGGGTTTCGGGCTTGGTGTTTAGGGTTTGACACACACATTTATGGGCTCAGGGTTTGAGATTTGGGGCTTAGGGTTTAGGGTTTAGGGTTTAGGGTTTAGGGTTTAGGGTTTAGGGTTTAGGGTTTAGGGTTTAGGGTTTGGCAGATACTGTGACGCCTCATGTCCAGCCTGCTGAAGGTGGCCCAGGGCCCCGCCCCTCTAATGCTCACGCCCTTACGGCGGCTGCAGCTGCTGCGTGTGGCTTTGCGGCAGCAGCAGCAGCAGCAGCAGCAGCTGCAGCAGCAGCAGCTGCAGCAGCAGCAGCAGCAGCAGCGGTGGCAGCTGGGCCTTCCTGGGTGCCCCCCGAAGCAGCAGCACGAGCAGCAAATTGCCTCAAAGAGAACTCTAGCTGTCGAAGCGCGCACTTGGCTTCCTAGCAGCAGCTGCAGCAGCAGCTGCAGCAGCAGCAGCAGCAGCCGATGGCTGCTGCAGCAACGGCGTTGCGCTCAGGCGCTGACCCGAGACTCTGTGGCTCTTGTGTGCGTGGCTCCCTTTTGCTGCTGCTGCTGCTGCTGATACTGCTACTTCTGGCTCTGTTCCCGTGGCTTTTGCTGCTGCAGCTGCTGCTGCTTCTTGTCCTGTGTCAGCAGCCGCTGGTGCTGCTACTGAAGCTTATCTTGCTGCTGCTCTCATCGCTGCTGCGCGTGCTGCATCTCTACAGCGTCTGCTGCTGCTGCTGCTGCTGCTGCTGCTTGCCTCAGGCCACAGCAGCACTCGCCGG